>NC_091326.1:1963018-2008018 GCF_038502225.1 Cherax quadricarinatus | reverse complement strand
TATATATATATATATATATATATATATATATATATATATATATATATATATATATATATATATATATATATATATATATTATATATATATATATATATATATATATATATATATATATATATATATATATATATATATATATATATATATATATATATATAATATATATATTTATATATATATATCGTGGTGCTAACAGGTTGAGAGAGAAGTTTTACTCACTCTGCCCTCCAAGTACAACCTATCAAAACTCATGCGAACATGACAGCTGCCAGCTTCTACCACACACACCTGCAGCATCGATCTCCGCTGGTTCTCTCAAGTTTGGGCTGGGCGCTGCAGGAGCTGACAGCAGCTTGGTGTAGTCCAGGGGCTTCTAATGGCGTACTGCCGACAATTGTGAAGAAAATACCCATATTGCAGAGTAAACTTTTAATAATAAAGCTCTACCCAGAGCGAAACGTTCTTCTAATAAAAGCTTGCTACAACGTGTCTTTTCGGTAGTCGGTGGATCTGGTCGAAATTTTTCAAGTCAGGGAATCTATCCTCATCTAGTAGAAAGGCAACTGATGTAAAGCAATCCTATATAGCAGAGATTTTGCTTTGTTTATAGCCTTGCCTGGAGTTTACCTGGAGAGAGTTCCGGGGATCAACGCCCCCGCGGCCCGGTCTGTGACCAGGCCTCCTGGTGGATCAGAGCCTGATCAACCAGGCTGTTACTGCTGGCTGCACGCAAACCAACGTACGAGCCACAGCCCGGCTGATCAGGAACCGACTTTAGGTGCTTGTCCAGTGCCAGCTTGAAGACTGCCAGGGGTCTGTTGGTAATCCCCCTTATGTATGCTGGGAGGCAGTTGAACAGTCTCGGGTCCCTGACACTAATTGTATGGTCTCTTAACGTGCTAGTGACACCCCTGCTTTTCATTGGGGGGATGTTGCATCGTCTGCCAAGTCTTTTGCTTTCGTAGTGAGTGATTTTCGTGTGCAAGTTTGGTACTAGTCCCTCTAGGATTTTCCAGGTGTATATAATCATGTATCTCTCCCGCCTGCGTTACAGGGAATACAGGTTCAGGAACCTCAAGCGCTCCCAGTAATTGAGGTGTTTTATCTCCGTTATGCGCGCCGTGAAGGTCCTCTGTACATTTTCTAGGTCAGCAATTTCACCTGCCTTGAAAGGTGCTGTTAGTGTGCAGCAATATTCCAGCCTAGATAGAACAAGTGACCTGAAGAGTGTCATCATGGGTTTGGCATCCCTAGTTTTGAAGGTTCTCATTATCCATCCTGTCATTTTTCTAGCAGATGCGATTGATACAATGTTATGGTCCTTGAAGGTGAGATCCTCCGACATGATCACTCCCAGGTCTTTGACGTTGGTGTTACACTCTATTTTGTGGCCAGAATTTGTTTTGTACTCTGATGAAGATTTAATTTCCTGGTGTTTACCATATCTGAGTAATTGAAATTTCTCATCGCTGAACTTCATATTGTTTTCTGCAGCCCACTGAAAGATTTGGTTGACGTCCGCCTGGAACCTTGCAGTGTCTGCAATGGAAGACACTGTCATGCAGATTCGGGTGTCATCTGCAAAGGAAGACACGGTGCTGTGGCTGACATCCTTGTCTATGTCAGATATGAGGATGAGGAACAAGATGGGAGCGAGTACTGTGCCTTGTGGAACAGAGCTTTTCACCATGGCTGCTTCGGACTTTACTCTGTTGACTACTACTCTCTGTGTTCTGTTAGTGAGGAAATTATAGATCCATCGACCGACTTTTCCTGTTATTCCTTTAGCACGCATTTTGTGCGCTATTACGCCATGGTCACACTTGTCGAAGGCTTTTGCTTGTTTATAGCTACTGTTTATAGCCTATAATAAAATTTTGTCTTCGTATATTTCTACCGGACTACCCTCTATCTCGTAAATGAACTCGTTGTTGACCTATCGGCATTCAGTATATCGATCTGTTAACATCGCTAGGCCACGATTTAATATCTCAGGGAATGATGTATCCTCTTCAGTCTACACTATGGAGATTATCCAGGAACTGTCTCTCTGGTCTCCATCTACTTCGGGGTCCAGTGCGTTGATCTAAGGAAGATCCGACCATGTTGAGAAACGACGCCACAGAAGCTAGGCATTTCCTCCGCTGATGACAGGAATGGTAGAAGCTACCTCCCGTTATTCAGGCTTCGTAAATTATATTCAAAGGAAGCACTAAACAAAAATACACCACACAGCGTGTAGGTAATTAACGTGGGAGGTAATCAAGTGTGATCCAAAGAAGGGGAAATATAAATCCAATATTTTGGATCAAGATCTTTTCAACAGCATTTTGTGCGCATCCTCC
Organism: Cherax quadricarinatus; assembly: GCF_038502225.1. Lineage (NCBI taxonomy): Eukaryota > Metazoa > Arthropoda > Malacostraca > Decapoda > Parastacidae > Cherax > Cherax quadricarinatus. Next base: position 2,005,670 of record NC_091326.1, on the reverse strand, counting down.
CTCTCCCAAGATTGTTGGGCTGCACATCCTAGTCCTTTCTTGTATTATCTTGATGTTCACTTTTGCAGTGCTAGTCGAAATAGTCTGCGAGCTGTATGAACATTACGGGATTAGCGCTTCTCCATGAATAATAATAATTCAAGCATGACATTCCTCCCTTTGTCAAGAAGGCTGGGACTCGAGGAGTCATCCTTCCTACATAGAGTGGTCGGCGAGTCCTCCACAAACCTGGCAGCTTGCTAGTGCCCGTTACCCAGGTAGTCCAGACTAGTTTCTGGCTTGTCTTCGTCAGTTCACCTATAAACTGTCCCTGCATTACTTCAAAGCCACATGACCTCTGCTTCGTCTATCCTTACATGACATCCCACGCAGTGCTTGCCAAAACACCTGACGAAGGCCACTGCTCCTATTGGTACAACCGCAGTGTTCTCTGGTATTTGTTTCTTCTACTGGCCCACTCAGCCAAGCCTAATCACTTGACTGTTCTAAACATGTTATCAAACACTAAACTTTTCTCTCTGCTGCTGCTGCTTTTCTTTCTGTACTATCAGGTTGGTTGGTGGTTTTGTGTTGTACTTGCTGTCACAATATGGGTCTGTTGTTGTGAGTTCTGCTGTACATACTGTTTTAATTTCTGGACCGCAGTTTCGATTATTATTATTATTATTATAATCAAAAGAAGCGCTAAGCCACAAGGGCTATACAGCACCGCAGTTTCGAGCTGCTGCTGTAGTCTGTGACAAACTGTCTGTATGTTGTTATATTTGATTTTCAAGTTTATTTGTTGGCGCTCTCCTGCCATTCAACCATTTAATTTCTACTGTAATCTGCATCCTTGTGAAACACAGTAGAAAGTTTATTTATAAAAAAATAACGAGTTCATAATAATTGATGATAATCACGATTCAGCAGTAATGGCACTTCATAGTTCACACAATCATTTTATCACCAGCTTCGTAGCGCAGAATTATAATCAAGTTCTTATTGCATCCTACCATATACCTGCCAGCTCTCAGGACACATTTCACTGCTATAATAGCTACAGCTAATAGCCTATTTTGTTCTTCGTCCATCTGTCTCTCACTTGACTGGCTTCGTGTCACTTGCTGCTTCTTACCAACCAGTCATCAACGTTTGTTTCTTCTTAATGTCCCTTGACAAGCTTCCTACACTCAGTTTAAAGCATTCTTTCTTAGACTTTAATACATACCATGATATCAGTATAGCTTGCATGCGGAGTCTTATCTTGCACAATCATAATTCTCGTGTAACAGTCGTCATCGTCTAGATGAGTGCTCCAATATAATAATTGATTTAGCCCTAACAGTGATTCAAGATAACACATTCAGATATTCACTTATCTGAAGATAATTAAAACGTTACAGAAATTATCAAAATATTTTTTTCTAAGCAGATATAATTAATTTTTATTAATTATTGTTGAATATTCCCTATGTTGTCTGCGAAATGTGTTTTTATAGAAATATATTTCAGATTTGTGGAAATCAACTGACTTAATTTTAATTCAATAAACTGTTGTCTAGGCAAACTAGAATTTTATATACTCAGCTTATATAATTTTTTGCTTTCATATCTAGGACAGTGTTGCATATTGTTTTCATACAATTTGTTTCAACCCTTGAAACAATATAAATCGTATTAATATATTCATAGGAACGCGCTAAATTAGTCATACACAAGGTTACCTCCAACTCCTTGGATCAAGAGCCTCTCACCAGCCTCGAGGCCACCATCCATGATGGGTAGGCAGGTATAATGTTTGTCAAGAAACAGGACAAGTGTTTCCTGAAGCAGTCATATGATGACCCACAGCTGGAGCTTTTGGTCATCTGACCGAGGACTTCCACTACCCAGGAAGAGTACTTTTGTCGAAACATTTATAGTCAGAGAATGTGGCACAATTTTCACAAAAAAAAAAGGTCTTGTTCTTTTGCTTTATTATTGTTTAAATACAAAGGCATACACGTGCAGCACTATTATTACTTTTTTTTGTACATATAGTATTTAACATCTGTTTATAGAATACAGTACGATATGATACATAATAATATAATTATTGTATGATATAATACCGTTCATTTTTCTCACTGATACACAACAGCTGATCTTCCCGTCATTACAGTGACACCAAATATGTTATATGGTAACTTTTTTTAGTTAATTACATAATTTGCTGAGAATGATGCTGAAATTACATTTCTTTAAAACTGTGTTAATATTTTTTGAAATGGTTGAATAATGGTTATCAGGTTAGGTTTGACATTAGTAATAATAATAATAATAATAATAATAATAATAATAATAATAATAATAATAATAATAATAATACAAGGATGTATTACTGCAAATGTTAATAACATTGCCTACTTGCAGAACACCTACGGAAGAGAGATAAGATTTCGTTCGGATTTTTAACCCCGGAGGGTTAGCCACCCAGGATAACCCAAGAAAGTCAGTGCGTCATCGAGGACTGTCTAACTTATTTCCATTGGGGTCCTTAATCTTATCCCCCAGGATGCGACCCACACCAGTCGACTAACACCCAGGTACCTATTTGCTGCTAGGTGAACAGGACAACAGGTGTAAGGAAACGTGTCGGAATGTTTCCACCCGCCGGGAATCGAACCCGGCCCCTCCGTGTGGGAAGCAGGAGCTTTAGCCACCAGGCCACTTTCGTATTATGTAAGTTATTTTAACTAATCTGTATTTTTTCATAATTATTATTATTATTATAAAGGGGAAACGCTAAACTCGTAGGATTTATCTTTTCGTAAGATTTAAACTATAGGTGAATCTTTGTAGTAATGTACCCATTTCTTCAAGAACCCCAATGGAAATAAGCCATTTTGTCTGACATTTTTTGGGTTATTCTAAGCAATTTACACAATGTATGATAATTGTATTTATGTGTACCTGTGCTTAAATAAATTTTCATAACTCTGTACATTACAAACAATATTTTTTTCAGCAATTGTAAACTTTGTTGTAACCTGATATCCTTATCTTAATGCTTTTTATAAGACGAGTATAGGATATTTATTTATTTATTTATTTAGGCATTACAATGTAAATAATTTCTATTCAGAAATGAAAATTTTTACACATTACATTATTATTGTTATTTCCACACTAGAGTGACATTTTATGATGACTTAACCTAGGATATTCCTACAATTCCTCAAAGCCCAGTTATATATATATATATATATTGAATATTAAAATTTTCTGGACTTTTATAATGTAAGACAATTTAACATTTTGTTAAGTTAATGAGTCATATGTATTTTTTTTGTAATTATGGCACAGGAAAATATTCATTAACGGGAATTTACTACGATATAAACTACATGAGGAAGACCTTTGTCTTAGAAAATAAATAACCACAAGAGCTCATTGTAAATTTGATAAGACAATAATTTCTGGCATTACAACAAACAGCAGATCTACATGACATGTTAGCCAAAACATCCTGTTAAATTCCATTTTTCACCCTCCATGTTACGACCTTTACCTCAGATGCTGGATAATATACACCAAGACACGACATTTTTAAACGAGACAGCATTATTTTATACAGCTATATCGGTTAATTTAATTCGTGCATTACACTTACCTTAAGTACTATTGTATTCGTTGTAAAATCCTTAAAAAAACTGTTGGTTTCTGGAAGCTTAAATGGACGGAAACATTTGCACACAGGTAACTTGTGAAGACTTTTTTGTAAACAGGTGAGTAAATAATAAACTCCACAAAGCATCACCCATAGAGGTTCCAGTCCACCTTTAACATGGCAAACTCTGTCTAAGAGGTTCTGAATATATAGTTCTACTCTTTATAATCAACTTATCTGACGTATATTTACAGGTGGGTCAAAATTACAGGTAGCTGTGCATTGCCGGTGTTTCAGATATTAATTTATTTCTTGCATTTAAAAATCTGTATAATTTTTTAAATTTTGTTTTGAATATTTGGGAAACCGTTAAAAGAATGCTCGGGAAGAAATTACTCTAATAAAAGAGTTCGTGTAGATCAGCGGTAGCGTGATCAGCTCACAGCCAAAATAATTCGGGTTCGAATCCCGAGCGAGTCGAGGTGTCAAAGCAAGTCTTACACATGTTTAACAAGTTTATTTAGATACAGGTACACATAAATAGTTGCACAAATTATCATACATGATAACATATGTGTAAATTCCCTAGAATAACCCAAAGAAGTCAAGGTGACTTAGATGACTGTCGTGGGTCGCATCCTGGGGAAGAGGACCTAAGGATTATACATTGTTGGACATAGGAGGAAATTACCTTGTGGCCCTTCCTGACACCTCCTGCCCCTGTTCACCGAGTAGTCAGTGTTAACCGACTGTTGTGGGTCGCATCCTGGGGAAGATGATCAAAGGACCTCATGAAAATAAGTCCTCGTGGCTTTACTGACTTTTCCTGAGTTACAAACCCTCCTGGGTTAATAATCCGAATAAAAAAAATTCTTCTAATAGCAGACAGGTCCAATTCCTTGGATCAAAAGCCCCTGAGCGGCATAAAGGTACCTTACTTGAGGGGTGATGGGTTAATAGCATTCCTGGTTAATAATAATCTTCATCTGATGAAATAAAAGAGAATATATTGAATATCATTGTGATCATTATGTATTTTATTATTAACAAACACAAGACCAGCTGACACAAGTAGGTAATTACATAAAAATTGAATTCGCTTCAATGATTTTAAAATTAGTGTACTTAAAATACAATATTCTGACGGCCCATGGGATACACAAGCATATAATATAACGTATAATATAACGTATAATACCTCCTCTTGGAGGTACTTTACGCAATACCATTTATAATTCCAAGTAAATATGTTAAAAACTGAACAGTGAAGATTGGAACATAGTGTGTATATATTAGCACATATGTATATGTATACACATAATTTACTTTATCTTATTTTAAAGATTAAAGTGTTCTTGATGTACAGATAATTTTTGCCACCTTAATAAAGCACGTGCAGTTGTTAGACCTTAACAACTGCCCTTAACAGCTATTATAACTTCCAGTAAGTGATGTCTCACACACAAATTGCCTGCTAAATTTCAATATAACTGTCTTAAATGTCTTTCCTTCCTTATATTTGCACCGATGTAAAATTAATTATCCAGTTTAATTATCTGTTATTACCTATTTGTAATTACCTATCTGTAGCTACAGGATTAAAGTTATGATTATGGTGTTCCATCTTCATTATTTATCTACTTATACTTATAAAATATAAAGCTTGTAACACCCACTACCTCCTCTTGTAATTCTTTCCTGGATGTGTGACTATATCTGTAGTTTAATGGCCACATTTCACACCTATCAGATATTTAAGACACGTGATGTTTTTTCTTGCAATTGTTAATAAATGTGGAGTTGGGGAAAATCTATGCCTGGTGCTAGTGCATAATAGTCATACCATCAATGGCTTTATAGACGAGTGGGATTAATGTTCTATTAGAGATTAAGAAGATGCCGGCAGAACTTTGGGTTTTATTCATGAAATATCCATTTGGATTGTCAATCTTCAATAAATAACAAAAAAGGCACAATACCGTGACTGGAACGATACACAAATAACCCGCACATAAAAGAGAGAAGCTTACGACGACGTTTCGGTCCGACTAGGACCATTTACAAAGTCATACTGGCTTTGTAAATGGTCCTAGTCGGACCGAAACGTCGTCGTAAGTTTCTCTCTTTTATGTGCGGGTTATTTGTGTATATGTCAATCTTCAGTCTGATCATTGTGGATAAATGTCTCAGAGAACAGACAAGTTGATAAATTAGACACATGAGCAACATTTGGGTATCTTTATTAATAAAAATACTCAAGTGTTAGCCATGTGTCTAATATATCACTGAAGAATTATATTGGGACTTCAACATGTGTGTTGTCAACGGTGTAAGTTATATCTTCTTTAAGTGACGGCTCGATACTAGATGTGGTTTTTAGCCAGTATTTTGCATATGAAAAAATGTTATTTAGTTTCTTTCAATTTCATTAATGGCTTATTGTTCCCTGTGTCTGTCCTTGACTCTGATGCATTTAGTTTGAGCTCAATATTTTTCATGGTTCAGTAATTGATTCAAAGCTTATCGGCTACACAAAGGTCTTTAATTCAAACTATAATTGTAGAAATCTTAAAAGTTTATAACAATATATAATTATTTTTAAACAAATCAAGAACTTTTAGAGGATTTTCTAATGTTTGCATTAGTAAAATTAGCACAACTGTAGTATTCATTTTGGAGTTGTAAGTGATATATTGAGGACGATGTACAGGTGGCTTTATACACAAATTTAATTTTTTACATTGGATGTCAGGCCACATGGATAGTTCAGGCTTATGTCTCTCAGTGTATATAAAGCGTCAGGAAACAATTGTCCTGTTTCCTGGCAAATATTATACCTACTTTTAATCCCTATTTTTATGGAGTAAAGTATTCTTAACTGAGTGTTCCAATTACATGCACCCTTAATAACCCTGGTGTATCCGATAGGCCTAAAAAAACAATTATTACCTCTCACTGGCCTACATAATCTCTGACCTGGGTCATCTGGTCTTCTATCTTGTCAAAAGAGTTCCTGTGTAATGACCAAAAGTAATTTCTACTTCAGTATTCAATATTTCAAATATTATGCCTAAAATTGTTATAAAATGTCATAAATGCCATAAAGCATAAACAAAATTGTTTCATACAATGTCAAAAATTGCAATCTATAGCATTCTAGTAAAATAAAATATTCACATAATTGTTCAGTAGTTATGAAGTAATTTTAAGGCTGTCTAGAATGTTCTGTATAACCAGGAGCTTTCTATAAATTATCATAATTATGCGTCATATCAAGGCAATTTACACTGTATAATAATTGTACTTATTTGTATCTGTTCCTAAATAAGCTTTAATGATTATCATTAACAGAACTCATTGATTCCCTGGGGTGGGGAGTCAAGGTTGTTAAGGTGTACCCGTGGTGAACCTTAACAACCCTGACACCAACAACAGTGACCACTAGTTGTTTCCTCCACTACTAGCCTACAATATCTCTAACTAGGGCACTCTGGACTATTATTCCATCCCCTATAGGTTCTTCCACACCCCCTACTATCCTCCATTGATGGATGTTTTGTGCCGCCTGAACGGCTAGGTTATTCTTCATGACATGCTCATCCTGTGAGTTGTAGCGAAAAAAAAACCAGGATTACAGATGTCACAATGGGTCTTTATCAAACCCCAATGGGCACTGTTACACCACTAGAAAGACAAAATATTCATTTCATATTTCAAAATTACTTGATAACTCCCTGATTCTCGGTAGCAGGGAGGTAAGTAAGTTTATTCAGGTGTAGGTACACATAAATATAGTTACATAAATTATGATACTTAGCAGCACATGTGTACATTACCTAGGATGAACCCCCCCCCCCCTAAAAAAAAGAAAAATCAAAGTAAATTATTTCCATTGTACTGGTAGAGCTCAGTACTGCACATGTCTTGGTGGCCCTTAATGGTAGAGCTCAGTACTGCACATGCCTTGGTGGCCCTTAATGGTAGAGCTAAGTACTGCATATGCCTTGGTGGCCCTTAATAACCCCAACAACAATAACGACGTTGATTCCCACAATTGCAGGATTGCAGTGATAACTATCATCAGTGAAGCAGCACAGGTAGTCAGTGCAGACGTCAGTGGCCCTGATAAACCCAACAAAGAAAGAAGTCAGTGGACATCAGAGTCATCAGGAGGTGAAGGAAGACACTGCAGGTATCCTGAAGCAGCAGTGGTCGCTGCCTCACTCATCATCAATGGCTCAGGTCGACTATGATATCGTCGGCGAGGAACTGGAAAAACAGGAATTAGATGTAATTAGTCCGTGTTTATTTGTACATTTGCCCATTTGGAGCGGGTATTGTGGTGCTAGTGAGGGGTTCTTGATCTGAGGAACTGGAGTTACCCCTCCTGTTTCTTAGTCACTTTGACTTTCTCGGGTTTTCTTAGGTAATTACACAAATGTTATTATGTATGATAATTTATGTAACTGTATTTATGTTTGCCTATACCCAAATAAAATTACTTAAGTTTATTTAGTCACAGATAAACATTAGTACAATTATCATACATAGTGTAAATTACCTAAAAGTGACTTACGTCTCTTTTCCATTGGGGTCCTTTTTCAATTTTCATATTATTGTAGTTAACTGCATAAGAAATCCTACTCATGTCTAAATCTTAAGTAATAATTAAGCATTAGGATTAGTTTGGTGAGGGGCTCTTGATTTAGGGAATTGGATCTGTGCTCCAGTTTCCCAAATTAAGCCTGAATGCCTTCCACATCCCCCCCCAGGCGCTGTATAATTCTCCGGGTTTAGCGCTTCCCCCTTGATTATAATAATAATAATAATTAGGATTAGTTTACCAACAATGAGTTGCACGCTAGTGGCCTTTTTATTCCTGCCTGTGTTTTATTACATGTGTGAATATTAAGCAAGGAATTTATAGTGTAAAAATTAGAAAAAATTACAAACTTCTTAAATAATTACAAAAGGTATTATTTAAGAGGTTAGTGGAGGGTTTGGTGAGATGGTTTGGCCATTTGTGGTTTAGCGCTTCTTTTTGATTATAATAATGCAGAAGATGGAACAGGATTTTGGATATGCTCATTTACCAACTGGAGGGATGTTCAACTCAGCATGGGTCTTGTATGTCAGGCACATTATAGTATGTACCTTTAGGAACCAATGTATTTGTTACTAGTTTGGGAAAGCAATAAGGACTAAAACTTTGTGCAGTCTTATAAGGGCCAAACTAATGAAATTATATAAATCATTACATGTATATAGCACTAATAATAAGACAAAACTACTAATAATTGATATGTGTAGTCTGGAGAAGAATGATAAATGTATGAGTGTTGTTATTACAAAGTTTAAACCTCCACTCAAGGGAGATTCCTTTATTCTGGCAAGGGGCACTTGATCTAAGGAATTGAACTTGTTCTCTTCCTTGGATTGAATGTGATTGCCTCCTACCTGGATACCTGGAGAGGGTTTCAGGGGTCGACACCCCCATGGCTCGGTCTGTTGACCAGGCCTTGTGGTGGATCGGAGCCTGATCAACCAGATTGTTACTGTTGGCTGCACGCAACCTTACATACAAACCACAGCCTGGCTGGTCAGGCACTGACTTGAGGTGCCTGTCCAGCACCTTCTTGAAAACAACCAGGGGTCTATTGGTAATTCCCCTTATGTATGCCGGGAGGCAGTTGAACAGTCTTAGGGCCCCTGACACTTATTGTGTTGTTTCTTATCGTGCTAGTGGCACCCCTGCTTTTCATTGGGGGGGAAGTTGCATCGTCTGCCAAGTCTTTTGCTTTCATAGGGAGTGATTTTTGTGTGGAAGTTTGGTACTAATTCCTCTAGGATTTTCCAAATGTATATAATTAAGTATCTCTCAAGTATCTCCTATTTCCCAAGTGCTGCAAGACCCTCTGTATGTTGGCAGCTTACCCCTAAATATAATAGCAAAGTTAAGAATTAATCATTTGGATTTACTTTAAAAAGCTAAGGCAAGATTTATATAAACTGAGAAAACAAAATATAATATGATGGTCACAGTTTTATGTAAAAACCAGTTAAGTATAAAGGGTTTAAAAAAGGATAAAGGGTAACTTGATAAAACACAATTGTTATATCATCGGTTTATTTAACAAGCTTTGTAATTGCCATTAAATAATGTAGCAAACTGTTATTAATAAATAAAAGTATATACAGTAAACCATAAACTCTGACATTTTATTAAGCAAATTAACCAAAATAGTAAAAAAACTTAAATCACAATAATATAGTTATAATAAATTGCATCCATTTGTTTCATGTTTTTTATGTGACATATTTTCTCATGTAGGCTCCTAATGGGGTTCCTCCAGCACATGTATATGAGCAGCTGCTCACCATCTACTTGCTTCAGAATGATCTGTAAGTTCACTATGTACATCATCAGTATAAATCTGGTAATGAGATAAAGTTAGGTTTCTAATTACACAGTAAATGCTTGTTCATTATCACTGGATATGCTTTTGTAGGAAGCCATTTAATTTTTTTTATCATGAAAAAAGCAGTAAATTATAAAGAAAATCTGATGCAAGCAAATTTTCTTGAATTCAGCACCAATATTTATATGTTTAATTTATGTTAAGGAGCCATGCTTAATAATTTTTTTATTAATATAGAGGTAGTACTATTAAATTTTTTTAAAAATTATTTTTCAGAATCTTATTTGACAATTTTCTAAATAGTTTTATTTTTTCCAGAACTGGGGCCAAATTTCTTTGGAAGCGTATTCCGTCAAGCACTAAAAATGCTACCCCAGAACTTGCCCTTATATGGGAAGTAGGTCAGAACTTGTGGCAACGTGACCTACCAGCTGTATATGCTGCCCTTAAACAAGAATGGTCACCAAATGTCAAGGACATCATGAAAGTTGTACATGGTATAATTCTGTAATTTTATTTGGAAAAAGTACTGTGAAGTCCTAAAATAATTTTTTTTTCTCCTCAGATGTGTTTGAATTAATTTTCAATGGTTTGGATTTTCAAAGCATGTGATTTTTTTATGTAAGAAATCCACAAACATTTTATAGCATCCAAAGCATAGTAATTTGTTTAGAAGTGTAGTGCTATCACTTCTCATAATTGTACTAGCTCACCAGTTCATCCCTCCAGCATTACCAGGTTAGGACACTTGTTCTCTACACTAGGCAATATTTTTGCATATCTTATCAAACATTTTAATAAGATGTAATGGATGTACACTACAGATAGGGTAATAAAAACAAATATCATTGTTGAACTTTTGTCTACGAATGCTGTCTTTTCCGGCATATAAGGCACATGAGCATATAAAATACAATTCAGTTTTGGCAGGCATCTTCCATGGGTAAAAAAAAAATGCAGGACAGTATTTGCCTCGAAATGGCTTCTTATGCCTACATCATAGCTGAAAGAGATAGAACCTTGCACAGCTTGTCGCTGTTTCACCACCACCACCACCACCAAACCACATGTGGCTTCTTCTCATTTACAGACAGCTACTTTACAGTTATTTACAACTGCTGAAGCTAGTTTGCTTATTATGTACCAGTTACATATAAATTACTATTTGTGTGTAACTGGTACATAATAAGCAAACAGTTTTCTAGGGGGTATTTGGAGTTCAGTTTACTGGTGCAATAGCACTGCAGTCACCACTTCCAGTTACCCAAAGCCTACCCTTGTTCCTGACCTTCGACATGTAAGGTGCAGGATGATTTTCCAAGACCTTTTCTTATTTATTTAGGGTGAGGGGAGAGAAGCATGCCTTACGTGCTGGAAAATTTGGTAGTTATTTGAGTGGAAATGCAGTAATTTGGGTACACTAATTTAAAAAACAGACACATGTTCAGTGTACAACATTAAATTTATTAAGGCATTTGTCTTGTACATCACCATATGACTTTCATCTGTTTTTGAACTGCAGTATCAGCATTGTCTTCTATCATCATCACGTATCACTTGTTTTGCCATCAGACAGGTCATTCACAAAAATTGTCGTGTCTCAAGTGTATTGATATCATATTTCTTAATATGTATATAACCAAAACTGCAGTTCTAATTTGGCTATAAGCTTTTGCAAGACAATATTGGAACTAGTGTGCTGATTCCTTTGATGAATGTCCTCGTTCCATCAAGTTACGTTATTTCTGTCTCATATTGTCCCTAAAAATGGTTTGTTAGACCACCAAGATTCATAGCATTAGCATCAAGGTGTGCTTTAAACATAATGCAACTGACATTCTTTTTTTTCTTCCTGTATATTACCTCTGACCTGAAAATCTGAACTTTTCCATCAATATTTTATGCTACATAATCTGTCCAGCTTTTATTGTAAACACAGACAACTCCTCTAGTCCTTTTTGGGTGTTGCTGTTTTGGGATTTTTTTTTCTCTTGAATATCACAGTTGTCGTAAGTTACTTCTGTCAGCCATACTAGACTGTCTGACTGTCTAGCATGTACAGATTCATAGAAGTTTCATCAAAATTCCTAATTGATTGTAAACTTATGCCAATACATAATCTTGCCAAATTATGCTTTAAAAGAAAGTCGTAGTCTGACAGTGAGGTTGACTTCTGGTATCGTCAAGATCATATGCCCTAAAGTGCAGTGGAACCTCAAATATCGAACTTTCTTCAGTCCAGAAGGCTGCTCGAGTGCCTTTACCGAATGAATTTATTCCCATCAGGAATAATGTAAATTAGATTAGTCCATTTCAGACCCTCAAAAATACACTTATAAAAGCACTTACAAAAATACACTTACATAATTGGTTGTGTTGGGAGCAGTTCGATTTTTGAGGTTCCACTGTATATACTTTTATGTTGCAGTAAAATGTTCTTGTTATGGAACTGTTAAATCAGTGCCAGGGCTGGCTTTGAGATTTGCAGCTCCTAATATGTTTGTATGTTTTTGTGGTTCATATGCATTAGCACTATTAGAGACTGGTTTTCACTTTATTTTTTCTTCCATACATTTGAGCAGCAGGTTAATTTTTGACAAGAGAAAATATTAGGTTTGAATAATTTTAATTTTTAATGAGTAAGATAATATGCACATAGTGTACTTACATGCAAATCACATATGTGATCAGAATGCACATTAATAGTATATGATATTTTTTTTTTTTAACAAGTCTGTCATCTCCCACTGAGGCAGGGTGACCCAAAAAGAAAGAAAATCCCCAAAATGAAGATACTTTCATTATCATTCAACACTTTCACCTCACTCACACATAATCACTGTTTTTGCAGAGGTGCTCAGAACACAACAGTTTAGAAGCATACACGTATAAAGATACACAACATATCCCTCCAAACTGCTAATATCCCAAAACCCCTCCTTTAGAGTGCAGACATTGTACTTCCCATTTCCAGGACTCAAGTCTGGCTATATAAAAATAACTGGTTTCCCTGAATCCCTTCACTAAATATTACCCTGCTCACACTCCAGCAGATCGTCAGGTCCCAAATACCATTCGCCTCCATTCACTCCTATCGAACAACTTTCGATTCTTAACCCTTTCAGGGTCCGTCCCGTAGATCTACGGCTTTACGTTCAGGGTCCAAACCGTAGATCTACGTCATGAGCTCAGCTCACTCTGATAAACTGTGAGTGGTACATTTGGGCCTAGATATGAGAGAATACATCTATGTGGTATGTGTGCACCACATAAAACAGATCCTGCAGCACACTGTGTATAATGAGAGAAAAAACTGAAATCATGATTTTTCGATTAAAACAGTGACTTTGCAGTGTTTTTTCGTATGTTTTTTATAGTTGTATTTGAGATTTCTTGGTCTCATTTGATAGAATGAAGACATATTACAGAAATAGAGATGATTTTGATTGGTTTTAGCACTGGAAATGGCTTGAAACTGAGCTCAAAGTAGCAGAAATGTTAAATTTTTGCCGATATTCAAGAGTAAACAAACGACCTCACACATCTAATACACGCCAGCTGGTGGGTCAAATATGCATTCACAAATATGGTGATGATATTTATACAATTATTACAGCATTGCATAACAGTAAATCTTCTATTTTTTGGTGTGAATAAAAATTCATTATGTGAATAAAAAATCAAAATGGAATTAATTTGTAAAGCCTCAAAACGTAACTAATGAACAGAGGAAATGTTAGTTTAGTGCCAGGAATACCTACATTGTATATTCTGGGCCCTATTTTGAAATTGGAATATTTTGAACTTTGTGTTAAATTGGCCAAATTAACAATTTCCGATGACTTTAATTTGTAGTTGAAACAGTTGACTTGGTGATTTCTTGTGCTCAATCGATAGAATAGAAGTAATACTAGTGAAATAGCTAAGAATTTGGTTGACTGGAATAATGTAATTGGCCTAAAATGGGAGTCAAAGACGGCAAAATCGCCGATTCGTAAATATTGCTGACACATCAAAATTCGCGAGAGTATAATTTCATCAATTTTCCATCAAATTTCGTACTTTTTGTTTTATTACCTTCACAAAAAGATTCTCTACCATTTCATAAGAAAAAATAACAATTTTTTTTTTTTTAAATTCTTTGACACTGGGCCTTGGACCCTGAAGGGGTTAAACGTTGGTGTATTGTCCCACAAAAACTAGGCTTCTCGTATGTGCTAAATAAATTAAAAATTAATTTGGTGGTGGACAAAAATTCTAGTACAAACCTATACTAGAGTACAGTGGATCCCCGGTATTCGATATTAATCCGTTCCTGAGAGCTCATCGTATACCAAAATTATCGAAAGGCAAATTAATTTTCTCCATAAGAAATAATGGAAATCAAATTAATCCGTGCAAGATACCCAAAAGTATGAAAAAAATATTTTTACCACATGAAATATTAAGTTTAATGCACACAAACTGAAGAAGACATGCACAGTTTGTAGTACTCTACTAACAATAGAATACATGACACTTACCTTTAATGAAGATCTGGTGATGATTGATGGGATGGGAGGAGGGGAGAGTGTCGAACTTATTGTTTAGAAGGGGAATCCCCTTACATTAGGACTTGAGGTAACAAGTCCTTTTCTGGGGTTACTTCCCTTCTTCTTTTAATGCCACTAGAACCAGCTTGAGAGTCACTAGACCTTTGTCACACAACAAATCTGTCCATAGAGCTCTGTACCTCCCGTTCCTTTACGATTTGTCTAAAATGGGCCACAACATTGTCATTGTAACAGTCACCAGCACAGCTTGCAATAGCTGTGTTAGGGTGATTTTCATCCATAAAGGTTTGCAGTTCAACCCACTTTGTACACATTTCCTTAATTTTTGAAGTAGGCACAATGGATTCCACAACTGGCATAGGCTTCTCAGGGTTAGCCCCAAACCCTTCAAAATCTTTCTTAAATTTCCATACTAATTCTCACCCTTTTTACCACAGGGTTGGCACTAGAAGCTTCCTTGGGGCCCATGGTGACTTATTTTGCAGAAACATGCACCAAAACCACTGTGATAATATGGAATGTACCGAATGTATCCTTATATGCGAGCACACTGGCTTGCTTGTAAACACTGGCACACACGGGGCAGTTCAGGCCACACATGGACACGTCTCGGACGAATCGCGTGTGGCGGGTTTTTTAACGAGAAGCGAGGCAAAATTTTTGCGTTAAAATGTATTGAATACTGGATTTATCGGATACCGATGCCATCGAATACCGGGGGTCGACTGTATATATAAAAAGTATAGATAAATGTAATAATCCTAGGTAGTAGGTTGGTAGACAGCAGCTGCCCAGGTAAGTACTACTGTCCTGTCAAGCGAGTGTAAAATGGAAGCCTGTAATTATTTTACACGATGGTAAGATTGTTGGTGTCTTTTTTTTCTTATAAATGTGCAAGATTTCAGGTACGTTTTGCTACTTCTACTTACACTTAGGTCACACTGCACGTGCATGTACAAGCATATATATATATATATATATATATATATATATATATATATATATATATACACACCCCTCTGGGTTGTCTTCTATTTTCTTACTAGTTCTTGGTCTTGTTTATTTCCTCTTATGGCTATGGGGAAGTGCAACAGAATTCTTCCTCCATAAGCCATGCGTGTCGTAAGAAGCAACTAATGTGCTGGGAGCAAGGGGCTAGTAATCCCTTCTCATGCATACATTACTGAAGTTAGAGAGAGAGACTTTTGTTTTTCCTTTTTATGCCACGCCACCCTGCTTTGGTGGGATATGGCCTGTTCATTGAAAGATTTTTTTTTTTTTTTTTTTCAACAAGCTGGCCGTCTCCCACCGA
Source organism: Cherax quadricarinatus (assembly GCF_038502225.1). Lineage (NCBI taxonomy): Eukaryota > Metazoa > Arthropoda > Malacostraca > Decapoda > Parastacidae > Cherax > Cherax quadricarinatus. The sequence continues at coordinate 1,989,755 of NC_091326.1, read as the reverse complement.
GGCAGGGTGACCCAAAAAGAAAATCCCCAAAAAGAAAATACTTTCATCATCATTCAACACTTTCACCTCACTCACACATAATCACTGTTTTTGCAGAGGTGCTCAGAACACAACAGTTTAGAAGCATATACGTATAAAGATACACAACATATCCCTCCAAACTGCTAATATCCCCAAACCCCTCCTTTAGAGTGCAGGCATTGTACTTCCCATTTCCAGGACTCAAGTCCGGCTATATAAAAATAACCGGTTTCCCTGAATCCCTTCACTAAATATTACCCTGCTCACACTCCAGCAGATCGTCAGGTCCCAAATACCACTCCTATGGAACACGCTCATGCTCGCCTGCTGGAAGTCCAAGCCCCTCGCCCACAAAACCTCACTTACCCCTTCCTTCCAACCTTTTCGAGGACGACCCCTACCCCGCCTTCCTTCTCCTACAGATTTAAATGCTCTCCATGTCATTCTACTTTGATCCATTCTCTCTAAATGACCAAACCACCTCAACAACCCCTCTTCAGCCCTCTGACTAATATTTTTATTAACTCCACACCTTCTCCTAATTTCCACACTCCGAATTTTCTGCATTACATATTCACACCAAACATTGCCCTTAGACATGACATCTCCACTGCCTCCAACCGCCTCCTCGCTGCTGCATTCACAACCCAAGCTTCACACCTATATAAGAGTGTTGGTACTACTATACTTTCATACATTCCCTTCTTTGCCTCCATAGATAACGTTTTTTGACTCCACATATACCTCAACACACCGCTCACCTTTTTTCCTTCATCAGTTCTATGATTAACTTCATCCTTTATAAATCCATCCGCTGACACGTCAACTCCCAAGTATCTGAAAACATTCACTTCTTCCATACTCCTCCCCAATTTGATATCCAATTTTTCTTTATCTAAATCATTTGATACCCTCATCACCTTACTCTTTTCTATGTTCACTTTCAACTTTCTACCTTTACACACACTCCCAAACTCATCCACTAACCTTTGCAATTTCTCTTTAGAATCTCCCATAAGCACAGTATCATCAGCAAAAAGTAACTGTGTCAATTCCCATTTTGTATTTGATTCCCCATAATTTAATCCCACCCCTCCCCCGAACACCCTAGCATTTACTTCTTTTATGATCCCACTTATAAATACATATATTAAACAACCATGGTGACATTACACATCCCTGTCTAAGACCTACTTTTACCGGGAAGTAGTCTCCCTCTCTTCTACACACCCTAACCTGAGCCTCACTATCCTCATAAAAACTCTTTACAGCATTTAGTAACTTACCATCTATTCCATATACTTGCAACATCTGCCACATTGCTCCCCTATCCACTCTATCATATGCCTTTTCTAAATCCATAAATGCAATAAAAACTTCCCTACCTTTATCTAAATACTGTTCACATATATGCTTCAATGTAAACACTTGATCTACACATCCCCTACCCACTCTGAAACCTCCTTGCTCATCCGCAATCCTACATTCAAAGTTTATTCTCTATAAAGATTACAATGTTGAATTTACAGAATTTGGTTGTTGTGTGGTTTACATGTAGTTAAATAATGATTACAGAGTGTACCACTAGAACGCCTAGCATGGCTAGGCATTTCGGGCAGACTTAGTTTAATTCTTTATTTTAAAATATTACAAATTATGAGGTAAGTTGGTATTATGGCTAAGTGACTAAATACTAGTTTGTGAGTTTAGCAATGTGAATGCTTTTGTTTTGGCACAGTACATAGCTTCAGTATTGGAGTATCATAGGATTCATTATTTTAAGATTGAGATTAATATTTCTGTTTATGGTCAAATGGGTGAGTGAGTGTAAGTGTGAACCACCAGGTGGTATTCGTGTAGTTAGTTGATGGGGTTTATCAGGGAGATAAGATGTTTTCTAATGGTAGTTTTGAAGGTGATGAATGTGTCTGCAGTTCTAGAGTTCTCAGGTAGGGTGTTCCAGATTTTAGGGCCTTTGACATACATTGAATTTTTGTAAAGGTTTAGTCGGAGATGGGGAATGTCGTAGAGATGTTTGTGTCTGGTGTTATGCCTGTGGGTTCTGTCACAACTATCAAGAAAGCGTTTTAGGTCAAGGTTGATATTGGAGTTTAAGGTCCTGTAGATGTAGATTGCACAGTAGTAAGTGTGGATGTACTGAACAGGGAGTAAGTTTAGATCTATGAAGAGTGGGGGGGTGTGTTGCCAGGGATGGGATTTAGTGATTATTCTTACTGCAGCTTCTTGTTGGGTTATTATTGGCTTTAGGTGTGTTGCTGCAGTTGATCCCCAAGCACAAATAGCATAGGTGAGGTATGGATAAATAAGTGAGTGGTATAGTGTGAGAAGGGCATTTTGCGGCACGTAGTATCGTATCTTGGAGAGGATCCCAACTGTTTTGGATACGTTTTTGGTTATGTGTTGGATATGGGTGCTGAAATTCAGGTTGTTGTCAAGGTATAGGCCTAGGAATTTGCCCTCATTATGTCTGGTAATTAGAGTGTTGTCGATCGTAATGTTAATTTGTGCATCTCCTGCTCTGCTACCAAACATAATATAGTAGGTTTTGTCAGTGTTAAGCGTAAGTTTATTGGCTGTCATCCAAGTCGATATTTTGATCAGCTCCTCGTTAACAATGGTGTTGAGGGTGGCAAGATTAGGGTGAGAGATGACATAAGTCGTGTCGTCAGCAAAGAGAATGGGTTTCAGGTGTTGGGATACGTTTGGAAGATCATTGATGTATATGAGGAAGAACAGGGGACCAAGGACACTTCCCTGCGGAACTCCAGTATCAAGTGGCCGTGTTGTTGATGCTGTGTCTTTAATGGTAACATACTGATACCTATTAGTAAGGTAAGATTTGAAATAAGCAAGCGCATGGCCTCTTATACCATAATGGTCAAGTTTGTGGAGTAGGATGTCGTGGTCTACTGTGTCAAAAGCTTTTCTTAGGTCAATAAAAATTCCTAGTGGATATTCCTTATTTTCCAATGCTGTGTAAAGCAGATCTAGCATTTTTATGATTGCATCATTAGTGCTTTTATTTTTCCTAAATCCAAATTGGCAGGGGTTGAGTATGTTTTGTGCTGTTATAAATGAATATAGTCTCCTGTGCACGAGTTTCTCAAAGATTTTGGATAGCAATGGTAAGTTTGATATTGGCCTATAGTTGTTTAAGTCTGTAGGGTCACCACCTTTATGTATTGGTGTAATCCTTGCCATCTTGAGTAGTTTCGGGAAGGTGCTAGTTTCTAGTGACTTGTTAAAAAGTAATGAAATAGCATGCGAAAGGATATGGGCCGCTCGCTTGTACAGTAATGGTGGGACATTAGACAGATTCCCTGAGTTGTTTTTAAGTGACTTTATAATCTCGGTGACTTCCGAGGGCTCAGTTGGTGCAAGATAGAAGGAATTTGGGAAATTCCCATCTAGGTAGTCCCCGGCATGGGCATTAGTATGTGGGATTTTATTGGCGAGATTAGATCCTATGGTTGAGAAGAAGTCGTTTATCTTGTTAGCTGTGTCAGTGGGATGTAGTGGTGTTTCATTAGGTTTAGTTAGGACAATATTCTTGGTTTTTTCAGTTTGTGGGTCCCTAGAATCTGAGAGAGTGTTTTCCAGGTCTTTTTTATATCTCCTCTAGTGTCTGTGAATCTACTGGAGTAGTATAGTTGTTTGGCTTTCTTTATTACTTTGGTGAGAACTGATCAATAGTGTTTAAGAATATCTTTGTGTATTAAGCCCTGTCTATATTGCTTTTCATATTGGTGTTTCTTGTCAATGGATTTCAGAATGGTGCTGGTTAGCCATGGGCAACCAAGCCATTTGTTTGTGATCTGTTTTGTTTTTATAGGACAATGTTTGTTGTATAGTCTAAGTAATTTGTTAAGAAAAATGTCTGTCCAGTCATCAATACCATTGGCCTTGGAGAATTCTGTAGGCCAGTCAACAATCTCTAGGTCAGTTGTGAACTTCCTTATTGAGACTTCGTCATGGAGTCTAAATGAGACTTTGTTGTATTCAAGTGGTGGTTTATTAATGTTTGTCAGGAGGAAGGTAGGGTAGTGGTCTGTAGTGCTATCTGTGATTATCCCTGATTTAAGGGGGGCTAGTATATTGGTCCATATGTGGTCTATTATGGTTGCACTTGTCTCAGTGAGCCTGGTTGGTTTAGTTATTGTTGGTATGAGAAGTGTGTTGTTCATATTGTTGATGAAATCAGTTACAGGCTGATCATCTAGTAAGCCAAGGTTGATGTTGAAGTCTCCAGCTAAGAGAAGGTGGTGCTTATTCATTTGTCTGTTTGTTATTAGTGACTTTAATTTCTCACTGAAATTTGGGATGTTTGTGTGAGGTATCCGGTAAATGGCACCGATTGTTATAGGTGTCTTAAGGTTTTTTACATTAAAATTAGCAAAAATGTATTCCCCATATTCATCACTAAAGCAAGTGGTGTTAATACAAGATAATTGGTTAGAGTAATAGATTGCAATACCACCCCCAACTTGGTTTGGTCTGCAGTTGTGAATTGCTGTGTATCCTGGTAGAGGGTAGATATCCATTGTGTCCTGCTTAAGCCAGGTCTCAGTAAGAATAATGCAGGAGAAGGGTGTCTTTAGTGATTCAAGGAGTGCCAGGAGGTCATCATAGTGTTTGCTTAAGGACCTGATGTTGTAGTTAAGTACTGATAGGCTTTTAGCATTGTTTAGGATAGTGCTGGCTTGTGATGCTGTGTAATAAAGGCAGTTACTTTCCAATAGGTTTTGATTGGGTGTCAGATTATGGAGGTTTAGATCAGGGTCAACGTGATCAATCATCTTCTAGGTTTAAATTATGGTTATTTATATCCTGAGTTATGTGTTGAGTTCTAGTACTGATATCTGTAGTGGTGGGAAGCTTGGATAAGTAAATAGCTAGAGTATTTTGGTCATTTAGAGTATAGTCACTACTACACATAATGAAGTTGATGTTGTCTATGTGTTGTGCTGGAATGAACTAAAGTACAACTAGGTATAAACTAGTAATATAAAAATACAAATTTAAAATAGAACAAGACTCTCACTTGTAATTGCACTAAGGTCTAATATAATGACTTTTGTGGAGTCTTTGTTTTGAGCTAGAATGAGCTATAGTACAACTAGATTTAATCTAATAATATAAAAATACAAATTAAAAATAGCACCAGTCTCTCACTAGTAATTGCAATATGGTCTAATATAATGAATTTGGTGTTGACTATAGTACAACTGAGTTTAATCTAATAATATAAAAAAGGCACAAGACACTCAATTGTCTTACCTCTAATTCTTTCAATAATAACCCTACTGTACACTTTTCCTGGTATACTCAATAAACTTATTCCTCTATAATTTTTACAATATCTTTTGTCCCCCTTCCCTTTATATAAAGGGTCTATACATGCTCTCTGCCAATCCCTAGGTACCTTCCCCTCTTTCATACATTTATTAAACAAAAGTACCAACCACTCCAACACTATATCTCCCCCTACTTTTAACATTTCTGTCATGATCCCATCAGTTCCAGCTGCTTTACCCCCTTTCATTCTCCGTAATGCCTCACGTACCTCCCCCACGCTTACATTCTGCTCTTCTTCACTCCTAAAAGATGGTATACCTCCCTGGCCAGTGCATGAAATTACCGCCTCCCTTTCTTCCTCAACATTTAAAAGTTCCTCAAAATATTCTCGCTATCTACCTAATACAGTGGACCCCCGACATTCGATGGCATTGACATTCGATAAATCCAACATTCGATGCATTTTAACGAAAAATTTTTGCCTCAACATTCGATGGAAAACCCGACATTGGATACGATTCGTACGAGACGTGTCCACGTGTGGCCTGAACTGCACCGTGTGTGCCAGTGTTTACAGCCAGTGTGCGCGCATCTAAGGATACATTCGGTGCATTCCATATTATCCATATTATCACTGTTTTTGGTGCTTGTTTCTGCAAAATAAGTAACCATGGGCCCCAAGAAAGCTTCTAGTGTCAACCCTTCGAGAAAAAAGGTGCTAATGACTATTGAAATGAAGAAAGAGATAATTGCAAAGTACGAAAGTGGAGTGCGTGTCGGAGTGCATGATGATTTGGTAAAGAAATTGCCTGCAACTAGTGGTGATGTGAGTGAATTAAAGGCCAGCAAAGGTTGGTTTGAAAGATGTAAGAATCGTAATGGCATACACAGTGTGGCAAGGCATGGTGAGGCTGCCAGTTCAAGTCCTAATGGAAGGGGATTCCCCTTCTAAACACTAACACCATCCACACTCTCCCCTCCTCCCATCCCATCAATCATCACCAGATATTTATTAAAGGTAAGTGTCAATTATTCTATTGTTATTAATCTATTGTTATTGTTGTTATTGTAATTATTCTATTGCATTAAACTTAATATTTCATGTGGTAAATTTTTTTTTTCATGCTTTTGCGTGTCTTGCACGGATTAATTTGATTTCCATTATTTCTTATGGGGAAAATTCATTCGACTTTCTATATTTTCGACATTCGATAGCTCTCAGGAACGGATTAGTATCGAATGTCGAGGGTCCACTGTACCTCCCTCTCTCCATTTACTAACTTCCCTACTCTGTTTTTAACTGGCAAATCCATACGTTCCCTAGGCTTTCTTAACTTGTTTAACTCACTCCAAAATTTTTTCTTATTTTCATTAAAATTTCTTTTCATTGAAACTAAAAGATGTAATAATTAAAAAATCATACTTATGTTTCAGATCATGTACGCCAGAGAGCTGTGGATCTTGTTGCACGAGCATACACATCCATCAGTGCTGAAGACTTTGCTCAGTTAGTGGGTATGAGTGTAGATGATGCCGTGATAGCTGCAAAGGGGCATGGCTGGGGATATGATGAGCCAACACGCATGATTCTTCCTGTTCCACAAGCTCCTCAACCCCATACCCCAACTCCATCTGAAGAACAGCTGCGTAGACTTGCAGACTACGTTTCATTTTTGGAAAACTGATTGTATTAAGATAGGTTAATATATTTATTGTCATATTTTGACAAGTGAATTAAAAGGTGCATGATTGAATATTAATGAAGAGTTTTTACTGTACCCCACATTGGAAATTGTATTTGGTTCTGTGTGAATGATTGTATTATATACTCCATTGCTTTTATGAACTCTTGCATGTTAATTATTATAATCAAAAAGAAGCGCTAAGCCACAACTTACATATTAAGTATAGTGCATTTTAAAGCATTGCTTCTACTTAACTTTCATGCTTTTGAATCCACTATTTAATTTACTGTAGTTAGCAGTTTTTCTGTATGATTATAATAATTTTATTTGCATTATTATACCCAAAACCAAGTGCTAAACCTACTAGGATATTTTAGTTTCAAAATTTAATACCAAAACTTGTTTTGTAAATGCTCAAGATACTGTATTTCAATTTATTTTACTACTTTATTGACAATGAATTGATTTTTGAGGTTTACATACAGTGTTGTCAGTGTCAAAAATAAATGTGCTTGAAAGCAGTACTTAATATCAGTGTTACTATGATATTCCATGCTGGTTTATTTTTATGAAATAAGGTAGGAAATGTTCTACAGTAGAAGCAGACATTTCTTAAAAGGAGTGTCCTGAGTGTTTCCTCTCTGGAAGAACTCTTGAGAGCTGTGTAAGTCACCTGACTACTTTCATTGCTTTCCCAGCAACTTTGCAACCACTGGAAACAATGTTGGCTTGAGTTGGACCAACAATTGTTTTCTACCAAACTAAGCTAGGATTCTAATCTCTTCTTCCCACTGCTGTCATGTTTGGGAGGACTACTCTCTGGCTTATGCACTGAACACATCTCTCTCACCGATACCACGTGGAGAAATAACCAGCACCGCTTTGTGAGGACTCTGGTTACACTCTGTACCTGTCTATATTATTATTATAATCAAAAAGAAGCGCTAAGCCACAAGGGCTATACAGCATACCTGTCTATAGTGATGACCATTTCAACCTCCTGAACACTGGCAAATTTAGTTTGTCATATCAGACATGGGTTATGAACCTCACTTGAAGTGTTTTTGCTCTATCCACAGTGCAGAGAGAGCTACCTGGGAGTTCTGCTTATGTAGCCTGCTTGTGATCCAGAGTAGGAACTTAAGAGGATTTCCACTCATAGCTCTGAAGATACAGCTGGTGTTATAATTAAAACTAAGCACTAAACCCTCAAGGGTCATACAGCACTGCAGGGTCAGATGTACTAAAGTTTGAATAAGCTAGACATCTGACATCGTCACCACTAACACCCTTACTTTATCTTCCTTGCTGATGGCCCCTAGTAAGGGCAGTGAGGAGTACTAGAGGAAGTATATCAAAGTTTGTATAATAAATCTGTTGCTGTCAAAGAGGGAACCATCAGCTAGGAGGGAAGATAAAGTAAGGGTGTTAGATTATTATTATTATAATCAAGGGGGAAGCGCTAAACCCGGAGGATTATACAGCGCCTGGGGGGGGATGTGGAAGGCATTCAGGCTTAATTCAGGGAACTGGAGCACAGATCCAATTCCCTTAATCAAGAGCCCCTCACCAACATCAAGGAAAAGGGTGTTAGAGCAGTGACGACGTCGGAGGTGAATTCTGCATGCTCGCTGGTAGATGGGACAGTCTAATAGAATATGGCAAACTCAAATTGGAACTTGAAAAGTCGAAGTGTGGCACTGGGCATCTCTTATGAGATACCCATGAATGAGATGTGTATAACAGCTGCGAAGAGAGAAGAGAGTAGTCTCCCAACCACGACTTTGAAAAGAAGACCAGAAACCTAAACATGGCTTGATAGAATATAATTTATGAATCATTTCAGATTTACGTTGTTGCCAATGGCTGTGAAAGTGGCTAAAGATTACAGCAAAACAGTCTATTATTATAATAAAAAAAAACTCATGGAAGGTTCCTTGATGTTGGTGAGGGGCTCTTGATTTAGGGAATTGGATCTGTGCTCCATTATTATTATTATAATCAAAAAAGAAGCGCTAAGCCACAAGGACTATACAGCGCTGCAGGGCAGGAAGGAAGCGAGGGCATCAGGTGGCAAAAGGGAGATGGATGAGTAATAGGTTACGGATAACAGCGGGGCAGTGGATGGTGAAAGGGTAAAGGGCAGCAAGAGACTGAACTAGAAAGGGCTGAGGGGAGCGCGAAAAGTATCATTAGAGTTTGTGGAGTAAATCAGTCGTTGTCAAGAAGTCAATGAGAGAGTCAGGATTAAAGGAGGGTCCATCAGCAAGAAGGGAAGGTAGAGAGAGAGTAGTAGAACGAAGACGACGTTGGAGGTAAATTCTGCGTGCTCGTTGATAGAGAGGGCAGTCTAACAGAATGTGGCTAATCGATACTGGAACTTGACACTGCTCACAGAGAGGAACAGGGTGCCTCTCCATGAGATACCCATGAGTAAGACGAGTGTGGCCAATGCGAAGGCGGGAGAGAGTGGTCTCCCAACCTCGGCACTGATGACAAGAAGACGGCCAGTAACCTATGCTCGGTTTAACAGAATGAAGTTTGTTACCGAGCAGAGTTGACCAACGTTGTTGCCAACGGGTGCGAACGTGGGTAGCTATTGCAGCAAAATAGTCTGTGCTCCAGTTCCCCGAATTAAGCCTGAATGCCTTCCACATCCCCCCCCCCCAGGCGCTGTATAATCCTACGGGTTTAGCGCTTCCCCCTTGATTGTAATAATAATAATAATAATAATATAATAAAAAAAAGTGCTAAACCCACTAGGGTCATACAGCACTGCAGGGCAGGGGGTGATGCTGGATTATAAGGTAGTAAGGGTAGAGAGCATAACAAGAGGTAGAGTTAGAAAGGACTGTGAGGAGTGCTAAAGGAAGTATTATCAAAGTTCGTGTAATAAACTGGTTGCTGTCAAAAATTCAACGAGGGAGTCTGAGCCAAAGGAGGGGCCATCAGCAAGGAAGGAACATAAAGTAAAGGTGTCAGAGTCGTGAAGATGTCGGAAGTAAATCCTGCATGCTTGTTGAAAGACAGGACAGTCCAATAGAATATGGCAAACAGAAACTGAAACCCGACAATTCTCACAGTGGAATAGGGCGCCTCTCCACGAGATACCCATTAGTAAGACAGGTGTGCCAGATGCTAAGACAGGAGAGCACAGTCTCCCAACCTCGGCATCGATGAGGAGGAGGACGCCAGAATCCTAAACTTAGCCTGATGGAATATAACTTATGAGTGAAGGGATTCAGGGAAACCGGTTATTTTTATATAGCCGGACTTGAGTCCTGGAAATGGGAAGTACAATGCCTGCACTCTAAAGGAGGGGTTCGGGATATTAGTGGTTTGGAGGGATATGTTGTGTATCTTTATACGTATATGCTTCTAAACTGTTGTGTTCTGAGCACCTCTGCAAAAACATTGATTATGTGTGAGTGAGGTGAAAGTGTTGAATGATGATGAAAGTATTTTCTTTTTGGGGATTTTCTTTCTTTTTGGGTCACCCTGCCTCAGTGGGAGATGGCCGACTTGAAAAAAAAAAAATGAGTTATATCGGATCAACAGTGTTGCCAACAGTTGCGAAGGCAGAGATTACAGCAAAATAGTCTGAGTATGGTATACCTCTACATGAAACTGGGAGATCATGTACTGCTGACCACGCAACAGAATCTGCCTGCTCATCCACCAGGAGGCCTGGTCACAGACCGGGCCGCGGGGGCGTTGACCCCCGGAACTCTCTCCAGGTAAACTCCAGGTAAACATCCACACAACCAGGGGCCCAGCAGAAAATGATTTCTTTGTTTTCCTAGAAATCTGGCGCAACCAAAGTTGTATACAAACTAGGAGATGAAGCGAATTAAATTTTTTGACAGCCTGCAAAACACTAAAGGAGTCTGTAACTACCACAAATGTTGAGGTAGACCTGGATGCAATACATAATCCCAATGAGAATTGTAAACAGTTCAGCTATAAAAATGCTAGCCGATTCTAATAAATGACCTCATACGAAACTGTCCAGGAACACTGTTGCAAACCTGACACTGTCAGAGGATTCAGAATCATCAGTGTAACCTGCAATGGCATAAGACTGAGATTGGAAGTGGTTAAGAAAAAAAGGAGTGAGAAGCAACTGTTGGTAATTAAGGTTACGCACATGGCAGTGGGGAAGAACCGACCTAAACTGTCGGAACCTCCCAAGAGGAAAGAGAAAAGGTAGATGCCAGATGAACATATAAAGGGGGGCAACTAAAGAGAAACTAAGAGAGTGAATACAAAGAGAAACGGGGTGGCGATCAAATAATGGACCTCTACTAACGTCCGTTACCATCCTGTATGTAGAAGGATCGTGAAGGTCATGAGAGCGGAAAAAATACTGGAGACAGTGGGCATCACACCGATCATGCAAAGATATAACGTTCACCTCTGCATATACTCTCTCGATAGGGAAGGACTGAAAAACACCTAGACACAAATGTAATCCCTGATGATGAATGGAATCAAATTTAGAAAAAATTGCGAGAGAGGCCACAAAATATATCTGGTTGCCATAATCTAGTTTTGATAGAATTAGGGCAGAATGAAGCTGAAGGAGAGGTCATTGATCCACATCCCAAGAAAGATGAGCGAGGGTTTTAAGGATGTTCAGCCGGCTATGGCAACTTGCTTTCAGGAAGGTAATGCGAGGTTTCCAGGACAACTGGCTATCAAACAGAAGGCTGAAAAATCTGTCTGTATCAATACAGGTACCGATTAAGAGGAAATATACCGAATATGTAGAATGAGTTGCATGAAGTACTGCAGAATAAAATGAGCAGAGACACATTACAGAATATCTGAACACTCCAGTAAAACCTTCAATTACTACTGACAACTCTACCATCCACTTCAATGTAAGAGCCAGAGACATCCATCTCAGTCCAGCAGGGCCACAGCAACCCCTCTCCACATGCATTTCAAGATCAACATGCACTAACAAGCAGAATTTTAAGGTAAGAAAAAATGGTTTTACATAACTTTTTTATCTACATGTACTGTATAAACCTCACTACATCCAACTAAGCTAATTAGGGCCACATTAACCCTCTACACATTCCCAAATCAAAAGGCAACAACTATAATGTAAGGCATGATTTTTTTCATGAACTAGGAATTAAAAAAAAAAAAAAAGTTTGGCTTCTTTTAAGGTGTCAAGAACATAACCCTATTTTTCCCATATGTTCTTCAGTCCACATCCCGCTATTTCAAGTATAGTGCCAATGTTTAGAAATCTAACACTTGAAATGTGAGTCCATGATAGTTGCTTTAGTGAGGCCAAACCCAAACATTACATTTGGCAATAGGTTTGTGGGGGCAAAACCATGGGTGACATCACATACTTGTGAAAGTGGTGTCTCTTATTTTAGTAACTGGGGGTTGGTTAGGGTAGAAATAACTAATAAATCTTACATAAACCACCACACTCACCAGAGGGTTAAAACATAAAAACAGTCATTTTAAGTGGAAGTACACAAAAGGATTATATTTTATGCAACTGAAATTTTGATTAAATTTTTGTATATAGTGATATCTATATTTAATTTTGATTCTTTTATATAGAAGCATTTTCCCCCAAAACATCTGCCTGATGGTTAAGTAACCATTACAATTCATTAGCATATACTATTACTAGTGAATGGTAAGTACGCCTGCAAACTACTATATACAATTTAAATTAAACATAACATCTCAATACAATACACTTAAAACAATTCCCTACTGATATTACAATGAGAATAACAACATTCATCAACAATGTTCCTAGCAATCAGAGTACAGTATTACAATCCCTCCATAATGTTGGAAATGTTCAATCTCTTAAAACTACATTATTAAGTGAGCACATGAACAAAGAGATGCATAAAAGAAATCTCTATTTTTTTTTATCAGCTGCCTTAAGAAAGGGTTTCCCATTTTAGTGGGAAATAGCCGTGTTAAAAAATATGCATAAACACTTCCTATTCTTTTCATATGCATCAATGACAGCATTTATATATTGTATAGACTCAATGCTTTTAAAGCACACTGTGTATGAGAAACAGATCTCTTCCATAGAAAGTTCTATAAACAACATAATTTTAGTGAAGGCTACAATTATATACTAAATTTCAAACTCATATAATATACAATACAGTGGAACCTCTGGTCACGAACGCTTCCGAACACGAACAAATCGGTTCACAACCAAAAAATTCGCCAAATTTTTGCATCTGGTCACGAACACATAATCACATGCCGATTTTCCCCACTTCCTGTTGTTTGTGTACACCTAACAAAGACCCTCGCCTTGTAGTCGGTCTCAGCCGGAGGTGCATTCATTCGCTGTGAACTCAAGGATATGGGATAAAGTACCATCGTCTTATCCCCTCCTGGGTACTTATATTAGAGAAAACATAGTGTAGTACTGTACAGTGCTGTGATATACACTTGTAATGCACCATAAAACTAAGTAAATGAGTAAGTTTATTCAGGTATACACAAATACAGTTATATGGATTATCATATATAGCAGCATATGTGTAGAGAACCTAAGATAACCCAAAAAAAAAGTCAGTGACTCATTTTCTCATTTTTTTTTGTTTGGCGTGCGCTCGTTTTCGTCGATTATCTCGGAAGTTATTCATAAATTACAGTAATTACGACTGTGATAAATTCAGATTAGCAATGTTTTATCAGCAGATAGTGCACAAACAGCCTGCAGTACCAGTACCCAGCTAGGGTTTGCCATGTATGATATTTGGTAAATATTTTTTTCTCAGTTGTTTGTTGGGTTATCTTATTGAAACTTGGGCAATGTATGATGGAAAGATGCTTCTTAACATACACCAAAAAATGAAAGAAATTGGATGATAAATAACGGAGTTCACTTCTCAGCTGTTAGATGTCTCTTAAAACTCTTAAAAAAAACTGTTTACAGAGAACAGTTCATAGGTTTTCTCAGTGTTATTAAAGGTTTTTACATTTAGTTTACTATTACACTGTGCATTCTATGGTATAATTAACTATTTTTGTGCTTAAAAATCTTAAAAAAACAATATTTACATAAAATTCGTAAGGGTCTGGAATGGATTAATTATCTTTACATAGAATCCAATGGGGAAATTAGGTTTGGGTCACGCCCAGAGTTTTTGAACGAATAATGGTTGTGACCACAGGTTCCACTGTATTAGTTAATGAAGCTAAAATAATCCTTTTGCAGGGTCTTCCAAAGTTGTTTGCCAATATTAAATAACCACAACTTACTTGTACATTGCACTATTCAACTCAGTCAAGCTGCATAAAATTGTTAGACAAAATGGTCAAATGTAATCTTTACATAACCTTTACATATTATTATTTATATAAAAATCTCAAGTTCCTCAGTTTTATCTGTATGCTCATGTGAATAAAAATATGAAAATTTAAATTAGATTTGTACATCACCTATTGGAGTTTTGTCTCAATAGGTGCCTTTATTTCTATTTACAATGTAATTTTCTTTCAGTAGTAACAGAAAGCATATATGTTTAGCATGTCACAAATTGATCATCATACAAAAGTCATCGGTAACTGTGTCAAGCATTACTGTTTGCCGATCAACACTAAGAATCTAACATGATTGAAGAGTTTGGGGAAGATTGCATGGCCAACCTTGATAACTTTGGGTTGAGTTACATAAACAGAACAACAGTTTTGTACACTATTATAAGCTTAAGAGCTTTGAAACTTTGTATGAAGAGCCAGCAGGCTTTCTCTCAATTTATTTTAATTTTAAGTGCTAAAAACTACCTACAGCAAACCCTCAAATTGATTCCTGAGTAATTAATAAAATTATATGTTCAGTTAAAAACCCTAAGCTGGTAAACAATAATGAAAACAAAGTACGCTTCAATAACTGGCAGCTGTAACCAAGAGGGGTAACTGAACCAACATAAGAATACCATTACACTAATGTTTCAATTTGTATACACGTTGATCTTCAGGAATTTTAGTGGGGGGCAGTTTAGTAGCTCTACATAAAATAAATTAGGCTGATGACATGTCTAACCACATTGAATGGCTACAGTTTTATAATATTTTTGTCTAAACTGAAGGAGGTAAGTTGAGGCACTTCAGGACAAAGATACAATATCTACTATTCAATAATTTCAGGAAATTTGCAATACTGTACAGTAATTACTTACATATTACCAAGAATTATAGTAACAAGATACATGTTATATAATTATATATATAGATCTATATATAATAATTTTGTTATTAAATACTGTATAGCTAATGACTTTTTTGAAAGTTGCTATTTACTGTACTATACAATTCTTCAAATATAACTGATTTTCAATACTTTATTGACATATTATGGAAAAAATTCATAACTATCAGAGATTACATTTTTCAGTCTAGTAATGTGCAATGCTATATTTTTCCATTAATAATCTAACACTGTAAAGTATCCCTGGATCTGGTACTATATTATCAAGGTGATTTCAGAGCCTTTAAATACAAGTTTCAACTTGATGCATTAAGTTGCTGGTAAATTATGAAGTGAATAAAGGTAGTGGAATGTTCAAAAAATATAACCATTCAAATCTAAATTGTCTCTTATTTTCTTTTCCACCATTGACAATTTCATTTTTGTTTTCTGGAACCTGTGCAACACTACTACTTTTCAAAATGTTAAAAACTCATTTGTAAAAAAATATATAATCTTTCATTCATTTCTTTCCATCCTAGCAAGATGTGGAGCATCTGTTACTGTGTAAAAATATTCTATCAATACTACAATAAATCTCATGCATAACTCATAATCCTGTGAAAAAGAAAATATTTATTACTAACAATTGTGTTTTCTTCCTCCAAAGAATAAAACCAACATTATTAAGAAGTTTCAATACACTGAAGAATAGCTGGTGATAGTACCATGTTTTTAATTGTAATTTTATTATGTTTTTATTATATTTAGTTTATTTGAATTAACTCTATACACAAAATTATTAACTTTTCTGTACAAATGAAAACATGAAGCATAAACTGGATGAGTACTGATTTTCAGACATTCAACCACACGTAATTTGTCACACGTGAAATGTACATACTGTATATGTTATGTGTTGTATACCTGTTAATGGTTCCAGGGATCACAGCCCTCATGGCCTAATCTCAGAGCAGGCCTCTTAAATCAGAAAGGAAATATGATAGGACTAAGCAAAGCCAGCTTAAGTGTAAACAGAATATTGCAAGATTTACATGTCATCTTACATGTTCATGAGACAGAAAGAAAAGTCCAACAATCATGCTACAGTGAAAACATTTAACAGGCTTCCATTTCACACTCTCATGACAGGATGGTAGCATCTCTCCAGGTGGTTGTTGTCTACTAACCTCCTACCTACAGTGTAGAGATACAGACAATTTTTATTTAAAAATTGAATGCATGATAAACCATCACCTAGGAACATGCAGTATCTCCTTATGATTCCAGGAAAAATGGCAAAGCACCGATAGTATGTTAAGACATCGATTGCAGAGGACTCTTGCTTGGTACAATGTTTTGTGACAAACTGGCCTATTTAAGTACATAAATACATATTATACAATACATCCAATCAAGGTAGTCAGGTGTTGTGTGAGTGAAGTTTGAGGAATCAAGTGTTGAATGGGAGATATTCATAGAGCTGGGAAGCAGTGCAACAGACCTACCTGCTCACACTATGTTTGTTACTTCGTTCTAATGCAAAGTGAGTTGTAGGTGTAAACTGAGTAAGCATACCACTGTTTTATGTAATCATACTAGAGAATTTAATGGAAGAGGATTCAAGGCATCTTCATTTGCTCTCGTCATTTTCACAAACCAGTAGGCCTGCACTATCCCACACCATGAGATGGGAGCAAGTGTCATGTGATGGATACAAAGGTTATTTACTTATTGATCCTGCAGGCACATGTATTTTCTGGCAGTTTCCCTCGATATAAACCTGATCACTCCCTCCTGTGATATATACTGTTGAGAGTGTGATCAGGTCTACATTGAGGATACTGCCAGATTCCTCTCAATCAACTACAGGAACATTTTTTATTTGCAACATGTCGGCCGTCTCCCACCGAGGCAGGGTGACCTAAAAAGAAAGAAAAACCTAAAAAATATGCCTGTACTGATTGCAATACTGTTATTTGTTTTTTGCTACCTCACTACTATAAATCTTATTAATTAAAATTTTTCTGTCTACATCTCTTTTAGTAATAAGGTAAAATAATATCTAATAAAAATTTACCACTCCATAACCTATGTCTAGTTTTAAGTAGTTTGTAAGCGTTAGGATCAGTCTGCCTGAAATACCCTGGCATGTAAGTGGCTTTCTTTGTAATTAACAACATTTTATAATATGTAAAATCACACATTGTAACATTTGTAAAGAAATAAAAATTTGTATTTGTAATGAATGTCTATCACCATGATAGCCACTCCCATCTCATGGCACAAGACAGAGCAACTCTACTATTTTATGAAAACGATGAGATCAAATGAAGATGACTTGAATCATCTTCTATTAAACTCCTTAACACAAACAAAATAACAGTATGTTTGTCAACACCCATAACTCACATTGTGTTCGAACAATGGAATAAATTTAGAGTGTACCAGTAAGCCTGCTGCAGTACTTTCTGGCTTCTCGAATCTCAAGTCACTCAAAACTAGACCCCTACGAATCTCACTCAGTGTCTGATTTTCTGGCCTGGATGTACTATACATGATCTTCTGTTCTATGTACTTAATAAGGCCAATGTGATGAAATGGTGCACCAATTAATACTCCTCTGCAATCAATGTCTACTCACCATATTTCTATTGACATCATGCACCATGACGAATACTGGTCCAGGTTTTGTAAAGATAATGCTTAGGAATTGAACCTCTCCATACTTTCTTTTCTTTAAACAGTCACCATTTGATCTGAGCCCCAATAAATAGTGCACAAAGCATGATGTGAAGGAATAAGCATTTAAAACCTGAAGCAATCAAATGAGGTGTTAGGATATTATTGTACCTGGAAACAATGAGACATTTACACAGAATTCAGTATATAACTTTTTTCACCCTGAGGCAACATCACCTACAATTAATATAGCATACCACAAAATTACAAAATCATACTCTACATTGAAATAAATGGGCTGAGACATTACAAAGTAATGTTCAGATATGAGGATTTTATGAAAATACAGGGTGTTCAAAAAGAAATGCAACCCACAGAGAATCCATATGGTGTATATTTCTGTTTGCTATAGTCATCACTGAATACAAAAATGCCGTTCACATTACGAGAACATTTATTGTTCTTAAAGAATGTTGTGTATTCAAATCCTCATACCCTGGAAGAACTACTGTTCAACATTCAGCATACAATATATGGCACATCAATAGAAACACTAAAACAAGTGTTCCCGAACAGGATTTGTCCTGTACTCTTATGTGAAAGCCTTAATGGCCAAGAATTTTAATTTTTTTTTTCAATGTACATATTAATAAACACATTATCC
Organism: Cherax quadricarinatus; assembly: GCF_038502225.1. Lineage (NCBI taxonomy): Eukaryota > Metazoa > Arthropoda > Malacostraca > Decapoda > Parastacidae > Cherax > Cherax quadricarinatus. Next base: position 1,971,187 of record NC_091326.1, on the reverse strand, counting down.
ATGGGTTGCAACTTTTTTGAAAACCCTTATAGAATTAGTTCCTAAAATAGATAAAAAATAAGTTAAGGGCATAAAATCTTACTGAAAGAAGTATGGTAACTTCTGTACTCACATAATATATAAATCAAACAGTATTTTCAAAGTCATAATTGGGTAAATGATTATTTTTGTCAGTAGCTGACTAAAAGATTTCTTAAAATGCTAGTAAATCAGGATACTGCATTCAAAATTTATGCAAAAATTATTTAAAAACTTGCACTCGAATTTCTTTAGTGTCAAAAAAAAAGTCATAAGCATTTACTGTATAGTTCAACAAATTGTAAAAGCAGACAAGGTTTTAATAAATACATTGATGAAAAACTTGTGCTCAACATACCTCCTTCCTTCCCTTATGCATTTCATTAATTAAGAGAGTTTATGGCATATTTGAAGAAATAATATATCTGTTTACTGTATGTCACATAAATATCTTCATGGGTATTTTATGGGTTTGAATAACAACTGTTATTTACATTTACACCCAACTTCAACATTATTTGCATGGCCAGAGAATTCTTGGATACCTACCATGGTTGTTAACAAAAAAATCTAAGATCAATCTAGACATTGTACCAAAGATGAACATGTGCTAACAAATAATATTCACTATCTTCGAGACAGCCCATAGACAGTTATGTAGCTGTCGGTGGTACCAGCAGCCAAGAGAACTCTGCGTGGATGGAAAGCCAAACAAGAGACTGGAGCAATACGTGTGCCCATAAATCCTTCATGGTACTTGATGACGTTGACTGAGGATCCACTTGCATGGTGGACACCAATCACCTGATTAACGGACCCACTGTTGAAACAAAAATTTAAATATTAATTTTAAACCATTTTAATTTAAAAACCATTTCTATTACTATAAATGATGAAGGAATCAAAGGTGGTTAACAAAAGAAGCAAGATTAAAATGTAGAAATTTTTAACACACTGGACATCTCCCACCAAGACAGCATTATCTGAAAAAGAGGAAACATGCAGGCACTGTACTTCCCACATCCAGGACTCAAATCTGGCTAACTGGTTTAACTTGCATCCCTTTGTAATGTTATCTTGCTTACACTCCAACAACATATCAAGTAACAAAACCCACTGGTCTCCACTTGCTCCTAACACACTCACACAAGCCTTGTGGATATTCATGCCTCTATCACTCAAAGCCTTCTCACTCTAATAGTTCCTGAGACAACCCCCACCCTTCCACCTCAGATTAATATAATTTTCCTGCCATCCTATTTTGCTCCATCCTCTCAAAATGTCTGCATCTCTCTCCCCAGCCCTCCAAAAATACTTTTGGTAACCCCACACCTTCATTTAGTCTCCAAGCTCCAAATTCTTTGCATACTATTCATATCACATATTGCCCTCAAACACTACATCTAGATTGGGTCTAGCCTCCTCCTCACTGCAGTGTTTAAAATCCATGCCTCACACCCATATAACAGCGTTGGTACATCTATTCTCTGATACATCCCTGCCCCCTCCCTTTTTTTCCTTCAATGGAGTTTTTTTTTTTTTGGTACATGAATGAAAATTAGACACATGTTTTGTTTCCACAGATACCTCAATGCACCACCCACACTTTTTTCCTTGTCAGTTTCATGGTTCATCATCCTTCACAGACCCAACTGCTAACACATCCACTCCCAAGTATCTGAATACTTTTACTTCCTCCATATTTCCTCCCTCTAATCTGATACCTAATCTTTCATTGCCTAGATTTTTTGTTACTCTCATCACCTTGCTCTTTCCTATGTTCACTTTTACTTTCTATCTTTAACATACTCTCCCAAATTCCTCCACCAACCTCTGCAACTTCTCTTCAGAGTCTCCCAAAAGAACTGTCATCAGCAAAAAACAACTGTGACAACTAATGCTTTGTATCAAATTTGTTATCTCTTAATAAAAACACCTCTCCCCAACAGCATAGCACTTCTTTTACAAGCTCATATGTGAATACGTAGGCTGGAACAACTAAGGTAGCATTACATGTCCCTGTGTAAGACTAGCTCGAAAATAATCCCTCTCTCTTCTATATACAGTACCCTAATCTTTACACTCCTTTCAAGAAGATAGTACTACCAGAATGTAAAGTAATTGATACTGTAATAATTTGTACCTAGTGTAATAATAAAAAAAAAATGGAATTGTCTGGAATACCCTATTTTTTCCCTGCTCTTCACTTCAAGCAATGAATTTTAAATTGTGTATAAATTTCCAGGAACATAACCCATGCACTGTGAGAGCATTTACAATACACATAACAGAATTCTGAATCTCATTACACTGAAGTTTAACATTTTAAACCTGATGATGCAACTACACATTCACTATAAACAATAAACATACGTGGCAAACAGATGAGCATTTGCATGTGTAGCCATAGAAGTCATCTCATGATTTGGTGCACAAACTTGTACAGAGTTTGACTGTCGCATATCCCATAATCTAACCTCTCCCGAGACACTGTGAAAGAAAAAATACTGTCATAACCATTTCAAAAATAATGTATGCATGAAAATTTAAAATTAATGAATGGAGTTTCTTTTTTTCCTTACCACATTAGCCTTTTTTTTCCAGTAAGGTAGTATGACTCAAATAAACACACTCAATAGCTGTCTTGCCAGATGTTAGTGGACATCACAATTTAAATGACCCTCTGACAACAGTACTCTCACCCAGCTAATTTAATTACCATAATTTGCATTGCATACCCAATAAAAAATTAATGGACTGGCAATGAGGGGATTAATATTATATATTGCCTTAACTAATATACATATAAGATTAAATATAACACACTATAGCTATACACAATGAGTGAATTATACCATGAATACAAACTTAAGAATGATACACAAGAATGATAGATACACACATAAGAATGATATAGGAATGGCAGATTAACATGTTAGGATGTAGTACAGTATATGTAAAACTAGTTCAATGGGAATAGAAATTACATGAAAATCCCAGCTTATCATTATTCAATAAATAACTGGACCAAAACACAAAATGTTCACCAAGTTTTTGACTTAATTTTATATAAAGTACTAGACATCACTACTGACATTTTTCTTAGAGATTCTATCATAATTAAAAATTTTAATAGGTTAATAATTAAAAATCAAAGATAACCTAAGTTAATAATTAAAAATCAAAGAGAGATAACCTAATAATTAAAAATCAAAGAGATAAAACTTAACACATTCTAAGTAAAGGAGATTTTGAGAGGTTAGATTATGATTATCTAACCTAGAGCATCCAGCAGGCTTACAAGGCTGTGTTATACAGGAGTGAAGAGAGATTGATTTTAACCCTTTGACAGTTTTGGTCGTATACATACGTCTTACGAGCCAGTGTTTTGGACGTATTAATACGCATAAATTCTAGCGGCTTCAAATCAAGCAGGAGAAAGCTGGTAGGCCCACATGTGAGAGAATGGGTCTGTGTGGTCAGTGTGCCCTACATAAAAAAAATCCTGCAGCACGCAGTGCATAATGAGAAAAAAAAACTGACCATTTTTTTGGATTAAAACGCCGACTTTGAGGTGTATTTTCGTATAGTATTTATCGTTGTATTCTCATTTTCATGGTCTCAAGCGATAAAATGGGAAACATATTACAGAAATAGAGATGATTTTGATTAGTTTCACGATGAAAATGACCTTGAAATTGAGCTCAAAGTAGCGGAAATGTTCGATTTTTACCAATGTTCAGGAGTAAGCAAATCACACCACACATCCAATACACGTCAACTGGGGAGTCTAATATTCTTTCACTAGTGCACTGATTATATTTATACCATTTTTACAATAATGCAGTAGTCTGCATAACAGTAAATTTTGTATTTTTTGTATGAATAAAAAATCAAAACAGAAAGCAATAGTAATATAAGAGGGGCCTAGAGACGTGACTAACGAACAGAGTATATGTTATTTTAGTGCCAAGGATGTGTACATTGTTTATTCTGGACCCTATTTTGAAATTGGCATCTTTTTTAATTTGCGTGAAATTGGCCAAATTGCCAATTTCTGACCACTTTATTGGGTAGTTCAAATCGGTAAATGGGCAGTTTCTTGTACTCAATTGATAGAAAAAATGAAGTTCTAAAGAAATAGCTATGAGTTTGGTCAACTGGAACAACGAAATTATCCAAAAACAGGGCTCAAAGTCGGCGAAATTGCCGATGCGTATATGTTGCCGAGACCAATAACTTAGCAGGAGTGTAATTCCATGAATTTTCGACCAAATTTCGTAATTTTGGTGTCATTACCACCAGGAAAAGATTCTCTATCATTTCATAAGAAATTTTTTTTTTTTTCCAAAAATTTGGCGACATAGAATGACAATTTCAGAAAGGGGCTTGCGACAGTCAAAGGGTTAAATGGGTGTGGTATTGGAGTATGAGCAAGGATATTTATGAAGGTGTTTAAGAAAATGAGTTAGCCAAACTTGAGGCCTGGAGGTAGGAGGAGCAATGCCACCACTCTGAAGGAGTGAAGATGTTGCAGTTCGAGGGAAATCTGATTGTGATGTCATACTTCCCTGGTAAGACAGAGAATGTATGAATGATGGTGAATGCATTGCATTTTTTGGGGGGGGAGGGATGGGGGTTCACCTTAACTTGCTGGAAGACAACAGTTCAGATAAAAACAATAAAAGAATAAATAAATGTCTTTCTGTGAAATGTGTGATAAAATATTTTGCATAAAAATTTTCATATATAAGACTACTTATTTACATGCTGCAAGTTGGTAAGACATTATATTTTTTCTATTTTTTACAAACATTAAAAGAATTATACAATAATAGGTGATTACAGGCATTACTCTGCACCTCTTTTAGGTGCAGATGATTGGCATAAGAAAGACAGCCCATCAGAATACAATAAACTGAAATGAGACCACCAAGGACTGATGTCAGTGCAAGTGGTGGGGCTCAGTAAGCAATTCCCATTAGTCATAGTTTTCTGTTAGCTAAAATGCCCTAGATTCCAACCAATTCAAATAAAACACTTCTACTGTATTAAAATCTGCTCTTTTGAAGAAATAAACAGATTATTTGAAGAAATAGCCACCTAGGCAAGTGCAGATCAGAGCTTACTGCTTAAGAAAAAAAAAAAACATAACATACACTCCAGTAATAATCTTGGTGGTAGCCTGTGAAGAGTTAAGTAAATGTGCACTGATGACCCAAGAAGTGTGTTCTCGCCACTGCCGAACAACAGCTCGATTAGTGGTTAGACGACGGTCCAGCACTCGTACATAACCATCTGAGAATCCTGCTACAATCCAAGGTCCTATAAATAAAACAAATGAAGATTAATCATTATAATAACACAGTAGAGAAAGCGGACTGTGCAGTACTAAGTTAGGGTTTGTCTAAAAACTAATACTGAAATGATGCTCTCTCTCCACATTTGTCTGCAGGTCATGCTCTTCAAATAACAGAAATGTAAGAGAAGGAACAAGAGTGTACTTTTCAATGACTGTTTCACTCAACTGAAACCTGATTGGAGTTGCTAATGAGGAAACTGTGATGGAAAAGTTCGTTAGAGTGGAACCATGAATCAGTGGTGGTGGTAGTATAATTGGATGAATGCTTGCTGGGCACTGGGCATGTATCATTACCTCTCTAACCCCCCCCTCCTTCACCCGGTGGGAGTTATCATGGGACCCTCCTGGTGAGTTGATGTTGCTTGATTTTCTGGTCCCATCAAGTCTGTAAGTATAGTGGACCCCCGACCAACGAAGGCATCGTCTAACGATAAATTCGATCAATGAAGTGTCTGAGCGTAAAAATTTTGGCCCAACCAACGATGAAAAACTCGACTAACATGATTTGTCCCGAACGCGTCCACATGTCCCGTCTGGCCTGAGTGCCCCTTAGCTGCCCTGCCTTCAGTTAGTGTGCCAGTGTTTACAAGCCAGTGAGGTCGCATCCACGCATACATTCGGTACATTTTGTAATATTCCAGTGTTTTTAGTGCTTATAACTGCAAAATAAGCCACCATGGGCCCCAAGAAAGCTTCTAGTGCCAACCCTGTGGTAAAAAGGGTGAAAATTACAATTGAAATAAAGAAGGAGATCATCACAAAGTATGAAACTGGAGTGCGTGTCTCCGAGCTGGCCAGGTTGTATAACAAACCCCAATTAACCATCGCTACTATCTTGGCCAACAGAAAGGCAATCAAGGAAGCTGTTGTTGCGAAAGGTGCAAGTATGTTTTTGAAACACGGATCGCAAGTAGTCGAAGATGTTGAGAGACTGTTATTGGTGTGGATGAATGAAAAACAGATATCAGGAGAGAGCATCTCTCAAGCGATCATATGTGAAAAGGCAAGGCAGTTGCATGACGATTTAATTAAAAATAAAGATAAACCATCATTTATTCTTCATTACACAATATACATATGTATGTTATTGTAACCACGAACGAGTGGTATTGATCAATAACAACACTGCGCTAGCCAAGGATTTGAACCCATGATGTACTGGCCTGCCTCATGGTAAGCGAGAACCACATGATGCTTTAAACCACAGGACCACCCAACCCTACAAGAATGGTGCAGCTAGCACACAGCTAGCTGTTGGGCCGCCATACGAGGGCATACGGAGGTGTGGGAGCTTCTAAGCTAATTTCATTCTCATCCCTGTTTGGTGTACTAGCCTCACAAGCAGTATTTATATATTATTGTAACCACGAACGAGTGGTATTGATCAATAACAACACTGCGCTAGCCAAGGATTCAAACCCATGTTGTACTGGCCTGCCTCATGGTAAGAGAGAACCACATGACGCTTTAAGCCACACAACCACTCAACCTTACAAGAATGGCGCAGCCAGCACACAGCTAGCTGTTGGGCCGCCATCCGAGGGCATATGGAGGTGTGGGAGCTTCTAAGATAATTTCATTCTCATCCCTGTTTGGTGTACTCGCGCAGTGTTGTTACTGATCAATACCACTCGTTCGTGGTTACAATAATATATAAATACTGCTCGTGAGGCTAGTACACCAAACAGGGATGAGAATGAAATTAGCTTAGAAGCTCCCACACCTCCGTATGCCCTCAGATGGCGACCCAACAGCTAGCTGTGTGCTGGCTGCGCCATTCTTGCAGGGATGGGTGGTCCTGTGGTTTAAACCATCATGTGGCTCTCGCTTACTATGAGGCAGGCCAGTACAACATGGGTTCGAATCCTTGGCTAGCGTAGTGTTGTTATACGTACATATGTATACATGTATTGTGCATCTATCCTTCTGTTTGTGTGTAGGAAAATGTATATTTCATGTGGTAACAATATTTTTCTTTCATACTTTTGAACGGATTAATTTGATTTCCATTATTTCTTATGGGGAAAATTAATTCAACTAATGATAATTTCATGTAACGATGAGCTCTCTGGAACGGATTAATATCGTTGGTCGAGGGCCCACTGTATAGAGCTCCACTCTTGTTTACTATTATATTATGTGTACTGGATTTTTGTTAACCAGAGCTGATTTGACTTATATATTTTAATGTAATCTTAATCCTCACCATTTCTTTTAGAGGCCTTTTGCCTATTGCAGTGGCGGCTCGTAGCTAAAATTAGTGGAGGTGCTGCTTCAGAAAATTTTTAGCCATTGTTTTAAAATTGTGTTAAACGAAACAAGCATATAAAATAGCTGGAAGCACAATAATCATCTAAATCTACACTTCATCACATTCAAGAATATGGTACATGGTTTTTAAGCACAACACACATCGCTGAGTAAAAAAGAAACAGTACCTTACACTTGCACAATAAGGTCAGCACTGCGTAAGCAACAGTGCTCTCTCTATCTAGCATACAGTATCTTATCTCGGACATGTACATATGTGCACAACAGCCAAACACTGAGATGCTGGAACTGTGAAGCACACAGTTCCATACAAGGATTTTTGTAATTTTTTCATGTACTAGGGGATGGCTACTGACATTAAACTTAAGGATTATATAATGTACAAGTATAAAGAAAGAATTAAAGAATAAAAGACTCATTATATTGAATGTTATCGATAATATCGAGTGAAAATAAGGGGTGCTGCAGTTCCGCAGTACCTATACACGAGCCACCACTGACCTATTGTATGAGTGATT
>NC_091326.1:1935518-1955518 GCF_038502225.1 Cherax quadricarinatus | reverse complement strand
TTTGATAACTGTAGTGCAAGCACACCTCTGACAAGATAGTGATGGAGTGAATGATTATGAAAATTTTTCTTTTTCAGGCCTCCCTGCCTTGGTGGTAAGTGGCAGATGTGTTAATAAATAAATGAAAAATTTAACATGAAGCCAGAAATAAGAAAGGAGAGGATTGCATGTCTTGTTTTTTTTTTTTTTGGCATCAGTTTGGCCAAAATAAAGAAGTTACTGTACCTTTATTCCAACCTAAAAAAACCTCAGCCATTTCCTACCAAGGCAGTGTGGCCCAGAGAATACAAACCTGTCTACATCTACTTGTAACACTTGAGATGATACTATGTTAAATTATTTTTTATCAATAAGTCTCAACAGATGAGAACCTCAACACCTCAAATGATAAGTTTGTGATGATAATATTATTATAATACTGTACCTGTCAGAATAGCCATGAAGAGGGGAAGTATTGGAATTTATTTCATCAACAGACTTTTGTCGAGGAAGGATAAATATCTTAGCACTCCACTCAACAAATTCTGTGGTAATCATTGGCTTCATAAAACTGATTTCACCTTCATCAACCTATAAGTAAAAGCAATTTAATGAGTCTACATAAATAAAAAAATACTTTCACAGTATATTTGTTTTGTAATTCTTGAGTATAAAATTTTTGTTATATAAATTTTGTGAGTTATTCTTCCACATTTTGAAGAGGATATTGGTCATCTTTCTTATTATAATTATTTTCATAAGAAAGTACTAAACCCATAAGCCATAAGGGTTCGTACAACAACTCGGAATGCGAGTGCTGATCCAAGAAAGGAGATGGCAGCTCCAGTTTTTTTGGATCAAGAGATTTTTGTTGGCAATAAGACAGCTCTTTGAAGGAAGTTTTCTTTACAAAACTTCAGTACACTGCATTAATAGCAATATACCTTGAAGGAAAATACAAACAAATTGGAACTTACATGGTTTATATGGTTTCTTGATCGTGCACGGGTAGGCAGAGATGTCTCCATGGAGGAGGGTGGAGAATCTCCTCCACTGAAAGAAAATGTTTTAATTACGGCTAAATATAAGCAGGTTTAGCATCTTTCTAACACCCACTGTATTTACAGGGAGTTGTTATTATGAATGGCTAATCAAAAATAATTTTAATACTGTGTTTCAAAATGTAGATGTTAGTGGCCCCTTGCTCCCGGCATTTTTGTTGCCTCTTACGACACACATGGCTTACAGAGGAAGAATTCTGTTCCATCTTTCCCTATATCTCTATCTCTATATCTCTCTCTATCTCTATATCTCTCTCTATATCTATATATCTCTCTCTATATCTATCTCTCTCTCTCTCTCTTTCAACAAATCGGCCATTTCCCACCGAGGCAGGGTGGCCCAAAAAGAAAAAGAAAAGTTTCGCTTTTTAATTTTAGTAATGTATACAGGAGGAGGAGTTACTAGCCTCTTCCTCCCGGCATTTTAGTCGCTTCCTATGACATGCATGGCTTACGGAGGAAGAATTCTGTTCCACTACCCCATGGAGATAAGAGGAAATAAACAAGAACAAGAGCTAGTAGGAAAATAGAAGAAAACCCAGAGGGGTGTGTACATATATGCTTGTACATGGATGTGTAGTGTGACCTAAGTGTAAGTAGAAGTAGCAAGACATACCTGAAATCTTGCATGCTTATGAGACAGAAAAGACACCAGCAATCCTACCATCATGTAAAACAATTACAGGTTTTCGTTTTACACTCACTTGGCAGGACGGTGGAACCTCCCTGGGCAGCTGCTGTCTACCAGCTTACTACCTAGAATAAATATATAAGTTTACTGAGTATACCAGGAAAAGTGTATGGTAGGGTTATTATTGAAAGAATTAGAGGTAAGACAGAATGTAGGATTGCGGATGAGCAAGGAGGTTTTAGAGTGAGTAGGGGATGTGTAGATCAAGTGTTTATCTTGAAGCATATATGTGAACAGTATTTAGATAAAGGTAGGGAAGTTTTTATTGCATTTATGGATTTAGAAAAGGCATATGATAGAGTGGATAGGGGAGCAATGTGGCAGATGTTACAAGTATATGGAATAGGTGGTAAGTTACTAAATGCTGTAGTTTTTATGACGATAGTGAGGCTCAGGTTAGGGTGTGTAGAAGAGAGAGAGACTACTTCCCGGTAAAAGTAGGTCTTAGACAGGGATGTGTAATGTCACCATGGTTGTTTAATATATTTATAGATGGGGTTGTAAAAGAAGTAAATGCTAGGGTGTTCAGGAGAGGGGTGGGATTAAATTAAGGGGAATCAAATACAAAATGGGAATTGACAGTTACTTTTTGCTGATGATACTGTGCTTATGGGAGATTCTAAAGAAAAACTGAAAAGGTTAGTAGACGAGTTTGGGAGTGTGGGTAAAGGTAGAAAGTTGAAAGTGAACATAGAAAAGAGTGAAGTGATGAGGGTATCAAATACATATACAAGCATATAATTACACATCCCTCTGGGTTTTCTTCTATTTTCTTTCTAGTTCTTGTTCTTGTTTATTTCTGCTTATCTCTATGGGAAAGTGGAACAGAATTCTTCCTCTGTAAGCCATGCATTGCAAGAGGCAACTAAAATGCCGGGAGCAAGGAGCTAGTAACCCCTTCTCCTGTATAGATTACTAAATTTAGAAAGAGAAACTTTTGTTTTTCTTTTTGGGCCACCCTGCCTTGGTGGGATACGGCTGGTTTGTTAAAAAAAAAAATCATGGGGAAAGATCTAAACCTGTAGGGGTCAAACAGCACCTTTGGGAAGTGGGAGGTATTCATGTTTGATGTAGGTTAGGTGAGCACAGGTCCAATTCCTTGGATCTAAAGCCCCTAACTAGCAATTATATATTTGAGTTTGGGGGCTAAGCTCCAGCTCTTGATCTTGCCTCTTAACCTTCAGCCAACTAAAATTATTAAGCCCTGTTTTGTCTATTTCTGAGACCCTGTATGGAGAGTGTTTGCTCATAGAACTATAAGTGAATAAGAATGAACACTAATTAACGTGAGTTAAATAAATACTTACACAATGAACATGGGTTTATTCACTGGTGTTCCTGGAGCTGACTCCACCTTCTGCTCAACAAAGTCTTTTGAGCCTGTTCTCACCTGGAATACAACAGAAACAAATCATATTCAGAAAGGCTAATCTGTTTTCTTCCTTACCAAAAAAATATGATATAAAACCATATAATTGACACAGTTACTTTTTGCTGATGATACTGTGCTTATGGGTGATTCTAAAGAAAAATTGCAAAGGTTAGTGGATGAGTTTGAGAATGTGTGTAAAGGTAGAAAGTTGAAAGTGAACATAGAAAAGAGTAAGGTGATGAGGGTATCAAATGATTTAGATAAAGAAAAATTGGATATCAAATTGGGAAGGAGGAGTATGGAAGAAGTGAATGTTTTCAGATACTTGGGAGTTGACGTGTTGGCAGATGGATTTATGAAGGATGAGGTTAATCATAGAATTGATGAGGGAAAAAAGGTGAGTGGTGCGTTGAGGTATATGTGGAGTCAAAAAACGTTATCTATGGAGGCAAAGAAGGGAATGTATGAAAGTATAGTAGTACCAACACTCTTATATGGATGTGAAGCTTGGGTGGTAAATGCAGCAGCGAGGAGACGGTTGGAGGCAGTGGAGATGTCCTGTCTAAGGGCAATGTGTGGTGTAAATATTATGCAGAAAATTCGGAGTGTGGAAATTAGGAGAAGGTGTGGAGTTAATAAAAGCATTAGTGAGAGGGCAGAAGAGGGGTTGTTGAGGTGGTTTGGTCATTTAGAGAGAATGGATCAAAGTAGAATGACATGGAAAGCATATAAATCTATAGGGGAAGAAAAGAGGGGTAGGGGTCGTCCTCGAAAGGGTTGGAAAGAGGGGGTAAAGGAGGTTTTGTGGGCGAGGGGCTTGGACTTCCAGCAAGCGTGCATGAGCGTGTTAGATATGAGTGAATGGAGACGAATGATACTTGGGACCTGACGATCTGTTGGAGTGTGAGCAGGGTAATATTTAGTGAAGGGATTCAGGGAAACCGGTTATTTTCATATAGTCGGACTTGAGTCCTGGAAATGGGAAGTACAATGCCTGCACTTTAAAGGAGTGGTTTAGGATATTGGCAGTTTGGAGGGATATGTTGTGTATCTTTATACGTATATGCTTCTAAACTGTTGTATTCTGGGCACCTCTGCAAAAGCAGTGATAATGTGTGAGTGTGGTGAAAGTGTTGAATGATGATGAAAGTATTTTCTTTTTGGGGATTTTCTTTCTTTTTTGGGTCACCCTGCCTCGGTGGGAGACGACCGACTTGTTAAAAAAAAAAAAAAAAAAAAAAAAAAGTAATGTACTAAGGATATACAGTACTTACACACAATCATGAATCACTAAAGAGCAAAGGAAATTTCACCCTTAAAATATGTGAAGCAACAAGCAAGAGATATCTATACATTCACAAACACAAATGATGTATGGCAAAGCATCCCATTGTGACATACTTTGACTTATGACACCTTAACCTGTTACAATACATCTTTTCTCTATCAAAGAAATGTAAATTCTTTTTCAAGTAACAAATTCATATTCTATCCATAAAACTGATGTGCAACAAAGCTTCCAAAACACAAGCAGTGGACACTGGAAAGTTAGTAAGCATAGTAATCAAAATACTAAACTGAATAGAATATCTGCCATTAAGACTAAAGCACAGCACGAGGTGCCGTATACTACAGTTTTCTCTCAATATTCAGAGGCGATGTATTCTAGAGGTCTCAGTAAAAATAGGGATGACAAATGCCACTACACATTTTTACATTAAAAAAATACAATCTAAAATGTCTTTCTTCTCTAAATGCATTCTGGATTGTATATTATATTTATTACTCATTTCCTCATTAGCCTTGATTCTTTGTGCAGCATCTCATCTATTAAATTGATTTTTCTTGTTACAAACTTGCACAAATTTGTCTATTATTTATTCTTGTTAATTCTTTCTTTCTTAGTTCAGATGACCCTCCAAACTAATATTCTCAGCCATCTTTTAGGGTGCCGGTATTTTACATTTAATACCATGGAGGATGTAGTGCCGGCATCAAACCCACACCTAAAAAAAAGGAAAATTAAGAAACTAGAAAGACAAAAGAACCAGAGAAGACATAACAGCAACATATAAAATATTCAGAGGAAGTGATAGGGTACATAGGGATAGACTGTTAAAGAGGTGGGAAACAAGTACTTGGGATACAACTGAAAGTTAAAGACACAGATGAGCCATTTGGATGTAAGGAAGTATTGCTTCAAGTTTCAGGGTGGTTGAGAAGTAGAATGACCCTGATAAAGAAGTGGTAGAGGCAGACCCCATACATAATTTTAAGAGCAGGTATGACAGGGTCCACAAGGCTAGAAGAGAGTGAATCCAACAAGCAACAGGATGAGAGGCAGGGCCAGGAGATTAGACTCAATCCCTGCAACCACATATAGATAAGAACCAACATTATTCAAGTACAAAAGTGTCTTCAATTGCTTCCAGCAAAATCTGATGTTACATACCTTAAAGGTTCTAATAATTAGAGTGTAACTCCACTTAATGACGAGGATAGGGACCAATGAAGCCATTTGTTAGGGACAGTAATTTAACTAAAAAAAATTTAAACAATGAAATTCAGTGTACTGTACTGAGCCAAGATTGGTACTTTCAGGAAAACACCAGGATAAACCTACAGTACAGGGTGTAATGCATATTTCAACCCAGCCAACAGGAGCTCCAAAAGATTGTACTAAAATTAATCCACATGTCTTTACCTATTTTGATTAAAATATTCTTCTTTCAACAAACCGGTGGTATCCCACCAAAGCAGGGTAGTCAAAAAAGAAAAACAAAAGTTTCTCTTTCTAACTTTAGTACTGTATACAGGAGAAGGGGTTACTAGCCCCTTGCTCCCAGCATGTTAGTTGCCTCTTATGACATGCATAGCTTCCAGAGGAAGAATTCTGTTTCACTTCCCCATGGAGGTAAGAGGAAACTAGTAAAAAAACAGAAGACAACCCAGAGGGATGTGTGTATATATATGCTTGTGTACATGCAAGTGTGGTGTAACCCAAGTGTAAGTAGAAGTAACAAGACGTACTTGAAATCTTGCATGTTTGTGAGAAAGAAAAAAAGACACCAGCAATCCTACTGTGAGGTAAAATCAATTACGGGCTTCCATTTTACACTCACTTGGCAGGACAGTAGTACCTCCCTGGGCAGTTGCTGTCTACCAACTTACTACCAAAGAAAAGCTACATACAGTTAAATATATTTAAGTGTATACTGAAAGTAAGCAAAACTATGTCAAATTTATCTGCCCTCTTACATGCTCATAAGACCAAAAAAAAAAAAAAAACTACAGTTTATGCTTAACAACTTCATGAATACCACTAAACATAGAGTACAGTACCTTATTTTTTACATAGTCCACCACTAATTTTGCAAGATTAGCAACTTGTGGATAAGGGTCATGTTCAAGGGTGATGAGGGTCTGCCACAACTTGAAGTACATCCCACTATATGAAAGGCTGCTTACACCAGAGAACACATTGCTTGTCCCTGAAATTGCCAACATGATGTTTTAACAGCTAAATAACAGTGAACATGTTTTATTTACCAGTATAGGAAAAATACTTAACATGTTTTAATTACAGGTAATACAAAGAGGTTATCACTTTCCCAGGACAAAACAAAGTTATCCAATATCCAAGAAACATGACAGTACATGCTAAAATATTATCAATTAGAAAATACAGTAGATTGCTGATATCTGACAGCAGTGGGGAGGTTGTGAAGGTTTTCAAAAATAATTCATAATATTCTTTATGGTTCTCACTCTTTGCACATTAATTTTTTTGCATTACCTATTCAGGTGCTCAGTACAAAAGAGACTGCCAGATAATGCTAAATGCTGAATAAACAACTGATGAATAATCAATGATTTATTTTATGTACACTAAATGCATTAAAGGAGATAGGATACTATAAGTATGATTTTACTCCTGTTACTAAACAGATTCTTACAGTAAACATGCACCTGTCCACACTGAATTTTAACTACTGTACTAGAATGGGAACTGTTAATCAATGAAAGCTCTGAGTTAGGTGTATGATGAGACACTGATATTTTCATGGTAAGCAGAAACTGCTAAAAGCCTTTCTGTTTTTTTTTGTGTTGCTTTATTAGAAAATTTTCCTGGCAAATGAATATTCTGGCATAATTTTTTACTTATTTGTGAGTTTCTCAAGGATTTTATAGTTTAACGAATTTTGTTCTGAATTTCTACTTTCATTCTTAGCAGTCATCACCTGGACACACAAGTGAGGACAGGCTTCAATGTTACAATATACTCTAACTCTGTTACTGTGTACTACCTGATAATGCATCATTCCCCTCCACACGCACGCACCCACGCATGTACGCATGCATGCGTACACACAGGCACGCACGCGTGCACACACACGCACGCACACACACGCACACACACACACACGCACGCACACACTGAGGGACAAACAGGGGTACCAGAGAGTATACCTCGACCGCGACAGAACACAAGAAGAAAGGACTACACTGAAAGAGAGGGTACAGAGACGCAAGGAGGAACGAGAGGCAATGACGAAGATGAGCAGGACCCAGACACAGGAGGAAGGGCAAACACACCCCACAGAATCTCCCACCAAAAGACTCCAACCGCGACATTCCCAACGCAACTGAGCAACCTATACTACAACCCACTCACTGTTCCCTCTGCCACCAACCCCCATATCACAAACCTCACCCCAACAGCTGTCCCTTATGGGCATTCTGACCCCACCCCTATCATCACAAACCCCACCTACACCACAGCCCCATATAGGCCCCCACCAAGGCTCTTGCTCCCCCAACCCCAATATTCTTGCATGACCACAATGATAGAAAAGAAACTGAAAGTTTGGTACACAAACGCGAATGGAATAACAAATAAACATGAGGAGTGGAATGAAAGAATCAGTGAAAAATCCCCAGACATCATAGCAGTCACAGAAACAAAACTCACTGAGACAATAACAGACACAATCTTCCCAACGGGATATCAGATCCTGAGGAAAGATAGAAGGAGTAGAGGGGGAGGAGGGGTTGCACTGCTCATAAAACACTGATGGGGATTTGAGGAAATGGAAGGCATGGACATGATTGGAGAAAGAGACTACATTGTAGGTACAATTCAGTCCGGAGAACATAAAGTAGTCATTGGAGTGATGTATAACCCACCACAGAACTGCAGGAGGCCAAGAGAGGAGTACGAAGAAAACAACAGGGTGATGGTGGACACACTGGCTGAGGTGGCAAAAAGAGCTCACTCGAGCAGAGCAAAGTTACTGGTAATGGGCGATTTCAACCACAGGGAGATCGACTGGGAAAACCAGGAGCCACATGGGGGTCCCGAAACATGGAGAGCCAAGATGATGGATGTGGTACTTGAAAACCTCATGCATCAACATGTCAGGGACACAACCAGAGAGAGAGGGGAGGATGAGCCAGCAAGACTGGATCTTGTGTTCACCCTGAGCAGTTCAGACACTGAAGACATCACTTACGAGAGGCCCCTTGGAGCTAGCGATCACGTGGTTCTGAGTTTTGATTATATAGTAGAGTTACAAGTGGAGAAGGTAACAGGAACTGAAGGGGACAGGCCAAACTATAAAAGGGGGGACTACGCAGGTATGAGAAACTTCCTGCAGGAGGTTCAGTGGGACAGAGAAATGGTAGGAAAATCAGTAAATGAGATGATGGAATATGTGGCAACAAAGTGCAAGGAGGCAGAGGAAAGGTTTGTTCCCAAGGGAAACAGAAATACAGTAATAGGAAGACCAAAACGAGTCCTTGGTTTACCCGAAGGTGTAGGGAGGCAAAAACTAAGTGCAACAGAGAATGGAAAAGGTACAGGAGGCATAGGACCCAGGAAAACAAGGAGATTAGTAGAAGAGCCAGAAACGAGTATGCACAGATAAGGAGGGAGGCCCAGCGACAGTATGGAAACGACATAGCATCGAAAGTCAAATCTGACCCGAAACTACTGTATAGCCACATTAGGAGGAAGACAACAGTCAAGGACCAGGTGATAAGGATGAGGAAAGAAGGTGGAGAACTCACAAGAAACGATCAAGAGGTATGTGAGGAGCTCAACACGAGATTTAAGGAAGTATTTACAGTAGAGACAGGAAGGACTCTGGGGGGACAGATCAGATGGGGACACCAGCAAGGAATACACCAACAAGTGTTGGACGACATACATACAGACGAGGAGGAGGTGAAGAAACTGCTAAGGGACATCGATACCTCAAAGGCAATGGGACCGGACAACATCTCCCCGTGGGTCCTTAGAGAGGGAGCAGATATGTTGTGCGTGCCACTTACCACAATCTTCAACACATCCCTGGAAACTGGGCAACTACCTGAGGTATGGAAGACGGCAAATGTAGTTCCCATTTTTAAAAAAGGAGACAGAAAAGAGGCACTAAACTATAGACCTGTGTCATTGACGTGTATAGTATGCAAAGTTATGGAGAAGATTATCAGGAGGAGAGTGGTGGAGCACCTGAAACGGAACAAGAGTATAAATGCCAACCAGCACGGATTCATGGAAGGCAAATCCTGTGTCACAAACCTTCTGGAGTTTTATGATAAAATAACAGAAGTAAGACACGAGAGAGAGGGGTGGGTTGATTGCATCTTCTTGGACTGCAAGAAGGCCTTTGACACAGTTCCTCACAAGAGATTAGTGCAGAAGCTAGAGCATCAGGCACATATAACAGGAAGGGCACTGCAATGGATCAGAGAATACCTGACAGGGAGGCAACAACGAGTCATGGTACGTAATGATGTATCACAGTGGGCACCTGTGACGAGCGGGGGTCCCACAGGGGTCGGTCCTAGGACCAGTGCTATTTTTGGTATATGTGAACGACATGATGGAAGGGTTAGACTCAGAAGTGTCCCTGTTTGCAGATGATGTGAAGTTAATGAGGAGAATTAAATCTGATGAGGACCAGGCAGGACTTCAAAGAGACCTGGACAGACTGGACACCTGGTCCAGCAAATGGCTTCTCGAATTTAATCCTGCCAAATGCAAAGTCATGAAGATAGGGGAAGGGCACAGAAGACCACAGACAGAGTATAGGCTAGGTGGCCAAAGACTGCAAACCTCACTCAAGGAGAAAGATCTTGGGGTGAGTATAACACCGAGCATGTCTCCGGAAGCACACATCAATCAGATAACTGCTGCAGCATATGAGCGCCTGGCAAACCTGAGAACAGCATTCCGATACCTTAGTAAGGAATCGTTCAAGACACTGTGCACCGTGTATGTCAGGCCCATACTGGAGTATGCAGCACCTGTTTGGAACCCGCACTTGATAAAGCACGTCAAGATACTAGAGAAAGTACAAAGGTTTGCGACAAGGTTAGTTCCAGAGCTAAGGGAAATGTCCTATGAAGAAAGATTACGGGAAATCGGCCTGATGACACTGGAGGACAGGAGGGTCAGGGGAGACATGATAACGACATATAAAATACTGCGTGGAATAGACAAGGTGGACAAAGACAGGATGTTCCAGGGAGGGGACACAGAAACAAGAGGCCACAATTGGAAGTTGAAGACACAAATGAGTCAGAGAGATATTAGGAAGTATTTCTTCAGTCATAGAGTTGTCAGGCAGTGGAATAGCCTAGAAAATGACGTAGTGGAGGCAGGAACCATACACAGTTTTAAGACGAGGTTTGATAAAGCTCATGGAGCGGGGAGAGAGAGGGCCCAGTAGCAACCGGTGAAGAGGCGGGGCCAGGAGCTAAGACTCGACCCCTGCAACCACAAATAGGTGAGTAAATAGGTGAGTACACACACACACACACACACACACAGAGGGTGTTAAACCAAATTCTATGTTTAACATAGATACTGACCTTGCACCTTTGACTTACCTATAGACGATATGGAGTGTGTAGATACTGCTCTTTTCACACCCAGAGGTGACATGTGGACATATTCATTAAAGGAGGAATCAGGACTTGATCCTAAACCCTAGTGGGAGAAAAAGAAAGTTTATGAGCTATTTTTTTTTTTACACACAAATGACTCCTCTCTTAGCTTTCCCAAAGTAACTGTGATTGACCATCTTACCAATTCAGATTTACCATATACTATTTTTGATATTCTCATGACTCCTACATTTAACATCATTCTGTTGAATAATCCAAGTTGGATCAGAACACTGTCATAAATTTCATTCTTCTTCATGCAGGTTATTTATGTATTGTTCCAGTTACGGTATTGTGCCTTTATGTTCATTATGTACTGTATTATATTCCTATGTAATCCCACTGTGTGGCAGATAACTCATTATTTAGTATAAGTCAAATATACTGAAGATATTAATATTTGTGATCATACATACCTGACCTGGAGAAGTGAGCTGTTTTGCAGCATGTCTAGAAAAGACACGACTGATGTTTGGGGGTGACATTACATTATCTGCAGATGAGGCTAGGGACTGAGGTGAGAGATCACTCATTTCATCACGGAAGTATTGACGAGCCACAGTTAGGAAGTGGCTCTCGTATACCTGTATTAGGAAATGCAAGGCCACCACCAGTTCCTGACAAAGATTAATGAAGAATATTACACAACCTCTGAGACTGCCTAAGAATTTGTACTTATTATTTAACTGTCAATGGTACACACAACTGTATGTATGTATGTGTAGTTCACCTATCTGTTCATGGAGAACAAGTTCCAGCTCTTAAGCCTTTTTTTTTTAATATATTTTCTGTTTGATCTCTGTTCAGCTACTAAACTACAATAGGATGCACCACAAATTTTTCCAATGTACCCATTTTCTAATTTGTTATATTAAAATGATGTACAGTGTATCACTGTATATAGATGATAAATTCTCCTTATGTCATTATTTGGTTGCCAAACACTATGTTTAACTAAATCTCAAAAAAAGTAAGTCATGAAGTGATGATGCTCATACAACCAGGAGGGGAAGGATGCAGCATGGAAACTCACAAGTTCTATCATCACCTGATTGTCCCACAAATAATTCAAATCCCTGGGGTTATCATTAAAATGTTAACCATTAATTAACTGGTGCACTGAGTCCCCACCCCAGTGAATAGTGTCATAGTCACATTTTAATTCATATATGGAGTTCACTACCATTACCTTCTTCTCTAGTGCACCCACAACCCTCATGCTGAGGCTACTTCTTATATCTGTTTTTGACTATTTTGGCAATTGCTGTATTTTCCATTTGCATTCCCTCACCTAGGCTCTATTCTCTTCAAAAAATAGTTTTTACACTTATTGTTCATGTATTTTTATTTTAAAAACTTTTCCTACCTGGAAATGTCACTGGCTTTTTATCATTTCTTATATTTCATGTTTGATTTGTTCACATGCCAATCTCCACATTTAGGTCCATGAGCAGTATTCTTACCTGTCTAACAAGAGGTGATCCATCATGAGTGACAGTGTTTGCCAAAGTAATGGCAATAGTGTGGTCTATGGCACGAGCATGGTCAGTCCTCTCTCGGCTTACTAAGCTACTAATGAATGTTCCCAGAGAAAATACTGCTGCTCCACGAACCTTAGTAAAAGAAAGATTGAAATATGCACTATACAGTACTTACAAATATATTATGTTAAATGCAAACAATATTAGGTTAAAAATCCTCTTGTACTCAAAAGCCTAATACAGTAGAGGAGGGCCCTGCTTTACAGGGCTAAGCTTTACGGTGTTTCACTAATGCAGCGGTTTCCAGTTACGCCCATTCTTCATTTATTCAGACTTCCTACAATAAATATATTCACCACTTACTATAAGTTAAGAACAAAAATATTTTAATAACAAAAGTAATGTGTGTACTGTACATGCATTTACTGCAGTAGCCTGGAACCTAACTTATATTACCTAAAAAAAAAAAAAAGTTGAAAAGAGAAGTTGTTAAAGTTATTTTAAGCTAATACTGTAATCATCATTTCTTTAATGGTACACAATACTGACAAGCTGATGAACAAGATACACATGCAATCATTTGCTATCTTTTTTATGAAGACCTTTTTGCCAGCCATTACACAGATTATATACTGGAAACAATATTAGTGGAGAGGTAATATTGAAGTGTTTGATCTCTCAGGCTTGATAGAAGATGTTGAGACCTTTAATTTAACCCTCAGCCTTTGCCTTGATAATGCTAAGACTGAAGGACTGAACACCTATCAACAGTGAGAGACTGACCACCTCAAAAATTCTTCTCCACTTCTTCTTCCACTGTCACTTACATATAATCTCTGTACAGGATTGTAAAAGCCACTAGTTGATGAAACATACCCAAGTGCTCAGCAAGTATCTTATCATTACAACCAATTTCACCTGCTAACCCTCCTAAAAAAAATCCTATGAAAACAAGTGCTTATTGCAAATCTGATTTCTGATTCCATAAATTAAAAAAAACAAAAATCATAATTTATTATATATTTTTTTATTAATTTTTTATATGTTTTAGTGCTAAGATAGATTTAGGTAAAAGTGACAACCCAAAAATGAATAAACAACTGATCTGCAGCATTTTTTTTTTCTTATTTTTACCACATCAGCCATTTCCCACCAAGGTGGTGTGATCTAAGTACAGGTGCAACTGTTTACTGGCATGTCATGCTGTATCTAAATTAATGGCATTCATAAAAAAAATCATAAAAAATTAGCCTACATACCTCAGGTACAGGATCAGACAGGAGTGTATACAGCTTTTCATGGGCATTATCTCTGGTAGCTGCCCAACGGGCATCAGGTTGGTGATGCCAGGTTCGACCAAGACACAGTGTCGCCCACTGTCTCTGTGGTGGATGGGAATCACCCAACAGCTCTAAACAAAGGGACATAAGTGAGCCTTGTAAAGCAACACGCTGACCTTCAGGATGCTCCCACACAATTACACCCAAGACGAATGCCGCCATTGTGCGATGTTCTGCCTGATAATGTATCCAGAAATAGTAACAAGTGATATCAATTATACTGTTGTGAAATATTCATATTGTGAATAGTAAATTTTATAATAAATATAGTCATTAATATTCCATTTTCTTATATAGGTACTGATTATCTCATTTTACTAGTTTAACACACTGGAAGCCTACCATTGAGGTAGGGTCACCATAAAAAGGAAACATTCACTATCATTCATTCACTGTTTTGCCATTATTATAATCAAATTAGGTGCTAAACCCATAGAGGGTCATACAGCAGTATGAAAAGGTATGTGTGAGTGAAGAAATGTGCTAAGGTTAAGAATGAGCAAGAAGTAAGTGTGTGTGAAGTTTGAGGTTAATGGGGGTGGGGGTTAGTGCAAGTAAAACTGAAATATGGGGGTGAGGGTTAGTGCAAGTAAAACTGAAATATGGGGGTGAGGGTTAGTGCAAGTAAAACAGAAATATAAATTGGTGCAAAAGATGAGTTTCAGAAGTCAATGAGAGAGTTTGCATCAAAGGTAGGACTTCAGCAATGTCAGTGAGAGTGAATAGGGGCAATGGAGATGTTGAAAATGGATCCTGCATGCACTCTGATAGACAAGACAATCTATTAAGATATGTTGCATAGACGATGCAACCTGACAGTCCTCACAGTGACATAGGTTGTTTCTCTGTGTGATATTCAAAGTTTATAGAAATCACAATTCAAATAACTCCTATAAACCTCAATATCCCCTACCCCTCCTTCAGAGTGCAGACACTATACCTCCCAGCTACAGGATTCAAGTCTGGCTGATCAGTGTTCCCTGAATCTTCACACTAACAGCACATCAAGCCATAAAAACCACTTGGACCTAGCTTCACCGTACAATGGTTAGTGTATCACGGCTACAATGAGTCCTAAAAGGCCATCAAAGAATAAGGATACAGCAGCAGGACCACTATAATTTATGTATCCCTCAGCAAGAGCCTCCTCTGGTTACACAGGTGAGGAGTCAGATAATCCTGACCCGTCCCCTCTCATTTTCATTCATTCTCATTCTCATGCTCTCGCATCCTCTCTCCTGAAATCACTCATGCTCTCGTATTCTCTCGCCCTATCACCTTCTCATTCTCTCATTCTTACTTTCTCTCATGTTTATGAGACAAAAAAAATAAGAGAGCACAGTGATACCTCCCTGGCCAGATTCCCACTATGATTCATACAAGGAGGCTCAGGGCACCAGCAAGCGACTGTTAATTACAGATTCACAATATCACAGAAGAAAACTAAAAATCAAAATTAGGGACAGGGATGCAAAACTAACTAACTTCAGTGAGAAGACAGAAAAGATAAGAAAAAAATAAGAGAGACAAATGCAGTATAATGCAATCATTTATTTATTGTGATATATTATTCCATTTCTCTCCAACATGAAGATAGTGAGGCACAGAAATGCATCAGGAAAGGGGGTTAGTAGTAGTGCTAACTCCACTTATGAGTTATAACGTAAATATTAACAAGCCCTTGGGGCATAATAGTGGTCGATTAATGGTTAAGGGGATGGGACCCAAGAGCTACAGCTTAATCTCACCAAAAGAAGCAGGTGAATACACACAAATCACACAAGGTAGTAAAGAATAAGCATAAAATGTTAAGTTATGAATGCTACAAAAAAAAAAAACCTAGTTCCCCTTGAACTTACTGGCATGGAGTTATCTGAGAGCACCTGAAGAAAATATTTGTAGCCATTTTCTCGGACAAGGTCTCCCTTGCAACTCTGTGAGATAAAAAAAATAGCATCCTTTATTCATTTCATAACTGAAAGCTACACAATTTAGTTTGCATATTTGACAGCATGCATTACAGATAATTACAGTATAAGTACAGTAAAAGAGTCTGCAAAAGACATTCCTTGAGAAACCTTTTGCAAATGACAGAATATACAGTAACTGAAGACATGGAGTACTTTAATGTGACCACAACATATGTATATCAAACAAAGGCACTTATTGTAAATACATGTCTTGCAATGTGAACCCAGCAGATGTAAGTGCTGTTCAGAAATAAACTATTTGTAAAAATATACATTAAGGTACTTACACTGCAAAAAAAATATATTTTATTTTTATTTTACAATAGTTTATACATCACAAGATTGTCAATAAAAATAAGCTGTTATAACTCAAAGAGTTGTGATAAGAATCTTCCACAAGAGTTTAAACTACACTCTAATGATACCTAATTATAAAAATAACTTAAAACATACACTGCACATTTAAACATATTACAAAATCTTAAAAATATTAGTACAGTGGACCCCTGGTTTACGATCAGCTCCCAATGCGACCAATTATGTAAGTGTATTTATGTAAGTGCGTTTGTATGTGTATGTTTGGGGGTTTGAAATGGACTAATCTAATTCACAATATTCCTTATGGGAACAAATTCGGTCAGTACTGGCACCTGAACATACTTCTGGAATGAAATAATATCGTAAACCGGGGGTCCACTGTACGTATTACTATTGTAGATGCACATACTGGATCAACAGCAAGAATCTTGGCCCACAGGAAAACTAAGAGAGGGCGTAGTTCCCTTGCAGTTGACTGAAGAAGACGTAACACATATGGAAAGATGCCCACAGACAGCACCAGGTTGACGGCCCATGGTCCAAGTGCAAGAAAACTTCCCAGTAGTTCCAGAGCTCGAGGACGGTGCACCTGACTTAGCAGAACCTAAAATGAAACAAAATAATCATGAAATTAATTCATATCAAGCCCATAAGTTGGGAAAAACTAACTGAAAGGACCAAAATATGATCGCATTTTCATTTAAATTTATAAGCTTCATTTGATTTATTTCAGTCATGGTATTTGGTATTATGACTTTTAATCTTAATAACAACAATAATAATTCATATTTACATTTAAACATATATAGGAAAATTTCAGCAATCGCTCTCTTTTACTCATAATAGAGCACACAGGGTCCAAGTTATAGAAAATGGACAGATTTTCAGATATAACTTGCCAAATATTAGTAATTTTTATTTTACTACTAGTATAAGCCTAAAGAAAGATCAAACTGATCACTTAGCTATAAGAAAGCTTACTGAAGGTTTTAAATATAATGAAAGTGTTTATGACCAAACACAATTCCAGGAGAATTTGATAAACGGTGGTCAGTTTGAACCTTTTTTTCTTAGACTTCACTAAATTATACACCTGTTGTATATTACAATAATTTATATCCAATAGTAGGCTGGAGGAAGTGGAGATGTCACACTGGAGAGTAATGTGTGGTGCAAGTATTGTGGAGGGAATTTACGTGGAGATTAGAAGACAGTGCGGGGCTACCAAAAGTATAATGCACAGGGCTTAGGAGGGGTAGTTGAGATGGTTTTGATATTTAGAGAGATGGAGCAAAATAGTGTCCTACTTGAAAGTGTGAATGTGTACCTTGGGAACCTCTTGTATGGTATATATTCCCACCTGGAGGACAATTGGGAGCTGTTCAGGTGGATGTCTCCGTTCATGTCCTAAGTCAAGCCATACTTGAAAGGCAGTAAGCTGCTCCTCAAAGAATGGAGAATGCACATGTGAGCATGGATCCTCAGTACGCAGTGCTGTGGGCAGCTGACCAAGGCAGAGCTCTAGAGCTAAATCCCATGCATCCCACATGGGATGCTGAAACAAGAAAATTCAAGAAAATAATAAACAGCTTTTAAATAATAAATGATATTAAAAATAACATGGAATAACGGAGGAAGAAATACTGGAAGTAATGCACAAGTGAGCAGAAGATTAAAAGCAGACAAACTGGATGAAAAATTTAGCGAGTCACGGAACCTGACCGCAGAATACAGTTTCTGTACTGTACATAAATATATTTCTTACAACACAACTTCTTTTATTCTGACCAAAATTCTAATTGCACACTAAACATACCATTAACTTCTGCAACAATTACAACTGCTATTAATATCTACATTAATATCTGCCCATCCTAAGACTTTCAAATGAAAAAAATGCAGCGGAAAATACTGTGTATCAATCAACGTACCTGGTGAGTAGGAGGGAGATCTGGAGAAGATACGGGTATGCAGTCATATGATCTCATTATGCGTTGAGCTAGGAGAAAATTACGAAATAAACTTGCAACCAAGAGATCTTGTCTAAACAACTTCTGAAACAAATCTATAAAAATAATTATTAGTAATTATCTGAAAGAAGAACCCACTTCTTAACATATTAGCTAATCTCCCACCAAGGTAAGGGTATCATCAGGAATTCTCTGCCTTTCTTTCTAGAAGCCTGCAGAAATAAATATTGATGTGTGTCAAAAACTAATGTTTTGTGTCATAATGCAACAATATAACTCATTTCAGGCTATTATACATGATGCAAAGTTAAAAATGAAATAGGCAGTTTAATAGGGTAATAGCTTAAGAGATATATCACATTATAAATACTAGTTTAAAAGTTCTTTCTTTCTTTCTTTCAACACACCGGTCGCATCCCAACGAGGCGGGGTGGCCCAAAAGGAAAAACAGAAGTTTCTCCTTTTGCATTTAGTAATATATACAGTAGAACGGGTTACTAGCCCCTTGCTTCCAGCATTTTAGTCGCCTCTAACGACACGCATGGCTTACGGAGGAAGAATTCTGTTCCACTTCCCCATGGAGATAAGAGGATAATAAACAAGAACAAGAACTAGAAAGAAAATAGAAGAAAACCCAGAGGGGTATGTATATATGTATATGCTTGTACAAGTATGTGTAGTGTGACCTAAGTGTAAGTAGATGTACCTGAAATCTTGCATGTTTATGAGACAGAAAAAAGACACCAGCAATCCTACCACCATGTAAAACAATTACAGGTTTCCATTTTACACTCACTTGGCAGAACGGTAGTACCTCCCTGGGTGGTTGCTGTCTACCAACCTACTACCTCATAGTTTAAAAGTTATTTCTTATAATAAGAAATTATGTGTGAAATTACTGATATTAGTAAGTTTATAACACAATAAGAATGTTCAGTAAAAAATCACATGACTGTAATTCTTTTCTCTTTCTTTTTCTTTTAACACTACAGAAAACCTTCATGCTCTGGGAGTAGAAAATCTCTTGGAGCTCATCAAAGGTAAGGTATACATCAAAGATGTACTGTCATCTGCCCTTCTAGTTACCTTTCCCAAAGGAAATAAACATCTTTTTGAAGAACATCTTGCATAAATGATCTTCTGAATTCTTTTTAACACACTGGCCGTTTTCCACCGAGGCAGGTGGAGTGAAAAAAAAGAAAGACTTTCATCATCGCTTCATTAAAACCTACCTTTGGGATGAAACAGCTGACTTGGTAAAAGAAAGCGTGTCACTGGTGAAGATCAAGTGAACATAAGAACATACGAAAGAACACTGCAACAGGCCTACTGGCTTATGCATGGACCAATATCATGTGTGCAATGTTAGTTAAGATGGCGTACTTACCATTTTTTTCCCTATAAAAAAGTCCTGGTCCTCACTATGAGATCCTAATATTGGCACATACCTCTGGGAAGTGTATTCCACGCTATAGTGTCAGTAATTGCAGTAAATATCCAGTTAAGTTCTCCCAGTAACGTCCGTCTGTCACTCAGTTGTCCTGGGATCCTGAAACATTAAGGTTCAACTAATTGTAGCATTTATTATTTTTGTTTAAATATGACAAAAGTGAAGGAGCCATTCACACATCTGCTGATGAATTCCACACAATTATTTAGTCAGTGGCGGTAATACAATAAAATAATGTACATCCTTAACAAGCTCATGTACTAAATGTTAAAATACATATGAATTAATTTTTTTTAACATATTGGCCATCTCCCACTGAGACAGGGTGACCAAAAAATAGAAACACTCACCATCATTCACACTATCACTCTCTTGCCAGAGGTGCGCAGATACGACAGTTTAGATATCCCTCTAA
>NC_091326.1:1805518-1930518 GCF_038502225.1 Cherax quadricarinatus | reverse complement strand
ATTTAATCCTACCCCTCTCCCGAACACCCTAGCATTTACTTCTTTTACAACCCCATCTATAAATATATTAAACAACCATGGTGACATTACACATCCCTGTCTAAGACCTACTTTTACCGGGAAGTATTCTCCCTCTCTTCTACACACCCTAACCTGAGCCTCACTATCCTCATAAAAGCTCTTTACAGCATTTAGTAACTTACCACCTATTCCATAAACTTGCAACATCTGCCACATTGCTCCTCTATCCACTCTTATCATATGCCTTTTCTAAATCCATAAATGCAATAAAAACTTCCCTACCTTTATCTAAATACTGTTCACATATATGCTTCAATGTAAACACTTGATCTACACATCCCCTACCCACTCTGAAGCCTCCTTGCTCATCCGCAATTCTACATTCTGTCTTACCTCTAATTCTTTCAATTATAACCCTACCGTATACTTTTCCTGGTATACTCAGTAAACTTATTCCTCTATAATTTTTACAATCTCTTTTGTCCCCTTTCCCTTTATATAAAGGGACTATACATGCTCTCTGCCAATCCCTAGGTACCTTCCCCTCTTTCATACATTTATTAAACAAAAGTACCAACCACTCCAACACTATATCCCCCCCTGCTTTTAACATTTCTGTCATGATCCCATCAGTTCCAGCTGCTTTACCCCCTTTCATTCTACGTAATGCCTCACGTACCTCCACCACACTTACATTCTGCTCTTCTTCACTCCTAAAAGATGGTATACCTCCCTGGCCAGTGCATGAAATTACCACCTCCCTTTCTTCCTCAACATTTAAAAGTTCCTCAAAATATTCTCGCCATCTACCTAATACCTCCCTCTCCCCATCTACTAACTCCCCTACTCTGTTTTTAACGGACAAATCCATACTTTCCCTAGGCTTTCTTAACTTGTTTAACTCACTCCAAAATTTTTTCTTATTTTCATTAAAATTTCTTGACAGTGCCTCTCCCACTCTTTCATCTGCTCTCCTTTTGCACTCTCTCACCACTCTCTTCACCTTTCTTTTACTCTCCATATACTCTGCTCTTCTTATAACACTTCTGCTTTGTAAAAACCTCTCGTAAGCTACCTTTTTCTCTTTTATCACACCCTTTACTTCATCATTCCACCAATCACTCCTCTTTCCTCCTGCCCCCACCCTCCTATAACCACAAACTTCTGCCCCACATTCTAATACTGCATTTTTAAAACTATTCCAACCCTCTTCAACCCCCCCACTACTCATCTTTGCACTAGCCCACCTTTCTGCCAATAGTCGCTTATATCTCGCCCGAACTTCCTCCTCCCTTAGTTTATACACTTTCACCTCCCTCTTACTTGTTGTTGCCACCTTCCTCTTTTCCCATCTACCTCTTACTCTAACTGTAGCTACAACTAAATAATGATCTGATATATCAGTTGCCCCTCTATAAACATGTACATCCTGGAGCCTACCCATCAACCTTTTATCCACCAATACATAATCTAACAAACTACTTTCATTACGTGCTACATCATACCTTGTATATTTATTTATCCTCTTTTTCATAAAATATGTATTACTTATTACCAAATTTCTTTCTACACATAGCTCAATTAAAGGCTCCCCATTTACATTTACCCCTGGCACCCCAAATTTACCTACTACTCCCTCCATAACATTTTTACCCACTTTAGCATTGAAATCCCCAACCACCATTACTCTAACACTTGATTCAAAACTCCCCACACATTCACTCAACATTTCCCAGAATCTCTCTCTCTCCTCTACACTTCTCTCTTCTCCAGGTGCATACACACTTACTATAACCCACTTTTCACATCCAATCTTTATTTTACTCCACATAATCCTTGAATTTATGCATTTGTAGTCCCTCTTTTCCTGCCATAGCTTATCCTTCAACATTATTGCTACTCCTTCTTTAGCTCTAACTCTATTTGAAACCCCTGACCTAATCCCATTTATTCCTCTCCATTGAAACTCTCCCACCCCCTTCAGCTTTGTTTCACTTAAAGCCAGGACATCCAGTTTCTTCTCATTCATAACATCCACAATCATCTCTTTCTTATCATTTGCACAACATCCACGCACATTCAGACTTCCCACTTTGACAATTTTCTTCTTCTTATTCTTTTTAGTAATCTTTACAGGAAAAGGGGTTACTAGCCCATTGTTCCCGGCATTTTAGTTGACTTTTACAACACACATGGCTTACAGAGGAAAGATTCTTATTCCACTTCCCCATGGATATAAAAGGAAAAGTAATAAGACCAAGAACTATTAAGATAAAATCAAAGAAAACTCAGATGAGTGTGTATAAATAAACGTGTACATGTATGTGTAGTGTGACCTAAGTGTAAGTAGAAGTAGCAAGACATACCTGTAATCTTGCATATTTATGAGACAGACAAAAGACACTAGCAATCCTACCATCATGTAAAACAATTACAGGCTTTCATTTTACACTCACTTGGCAGGACGGTAGTACCTCCCTGGGTGGTTGCTGTCTACCAACCTACTACCTACAATGTATATGTGTATATATATTATAGAACAATAGTAATAAACAATTTTTTGTATTGTTTGTTTTTGTAAACAAGTTTTGTAAACAATATATTGATAATTATGTTTGTGTGCTTATTGTGTTGCATACAATGAGTGTATATATGTACATTGCACCTTACTTTGGTCTCATAGGCCACATAAGTTATGTGAAAAAATAAAACAGTGAAAAAAACAAAAAACCTTCAAATACAAGGAAACTAAAGTTTACCGGGTGAACGGCGTTGCCGCTGTTGCCATACGCGGCTCATTTCCTGCAAACTTCACGGCTCTATATCTCGGTAAGTACTGATGGCAAAAAAATTTTTTTGGACTAAAACACTCAGAAAAATAATCTTAACATTTTCATAAGAAAAAATAATTTTTTTTTTTCGAATATTTGGCGACATAGAATGACAGTTTCAGAGAGGGGCCTGAAACAGTCAAAGGGTTAATACAGCAACCCTTGGAGCATTGTAAACAAATTTAGCCCATAGATTATGTTAAAAATATGAATCAAACATAGAGAAAAATATTAAACACTGAAATATTAACAATTAGACATTAAACAAATTAGAGGTAAGACAGAGAGCAAGATCACAGATGAACAAGGAGGCTCTACAATGGGTAGGGAATGGGTAGAACAAGTGTTTACATTGAAGCATGTAAGTGAACAATATTTAGATAAAGGTAGGGAAGTTTTCATTGCATTTATGGATTTAAAAAAGGCATATGATAGGGCAGATAGGGAAGCATTGCAGCAGATGTTGCAAGTGTATGGAATAGGTAGTAAGTTACCAAATGCTGTAAAGAGTTTTTATGAGGATAGTGAGGCTCAGGTTAGGGTGTGTAGGAGAGGGAGATTACTTCCCAGTAAATGTAGGCCTTAGATAGGGATGTGTAATAACACCATGGTTAACATACTTATAGATGGGGTTGTAAAAGAAGTGAATGCTAGGGTGTTGGGAGAGGGGTAGGATTAAATTATGGGGAATCAAACACAAAATGAGAGCTAACACAATTACTTTTTGCTGATGATACTGTGCTCTTGGGAGATTCTAAAGAGAAGTTGCAAAGGTTAGTGGATGAGTTTAGGAGGGTGTGTAAAGGAAGATAAGATAAGATAAGGTGAATGAAGGTATCAAAGAAGTTAGGTAAAGAAAAAATGGATATCACACTGGAGGGAGGACTTATGGAAGAAGTGAATGTGTTCTGATATTTCAGAGTAAACTTGTCAGCGGATGGGTGTATGAAGGACAAGGTAAATCATAGAACTGATGAAGAAAAAAAGGTGGGTGGTGCACTGAGGAATCTGTGGAGACAAAGAATGTTATCCATGGAGGCAAAGGGAATGTATGAGAGTATAGTGGTACCAACATTCTTATATGAGTGTGAAGCATGTGTTGTGAATGCTGCAATGAAGAGGAGGTTGGAGGCAGTGGAGATGTCATGTTTAAGGGCAATGTGTTTATCTGGAGTTTACCTGGAGAAAGTTCCGGGGGTCAACGCCCCCGCAGCCCGGTCTGTGACCAGGCCTCTTGGTGGATCAGAGCCTGATCAACCAGGCTGTTACTGCTGGCTGCACGCAATCCAATGTATGAGCCACAGCCCGGCTGGTCAGGTACCGACTTTAGGTGCTTGTCCAGTGCCTGCTTGATGTGGTGTAAATATTTTGCAGAGAATTTGTAGTGTGGAAATCAGGAGGTGTGAAGTTAGTAAAACTATTATTCAGATGGATGAGGAGGGCATGTTGAGGTGGTTTGGTCATTTAGAGAGGTTGGAGCAAAATAGGATGACTTGGAGGATGTATAACTCTCTAGTGGAGGGGAGGAGGGGTAGGGGTTGTCCTAGGATAGGATACAGGGAGGGGGGTTTGGACATACAGCAAGCATGTGTGAGTGTGTTAGATAGGAGCTGTTGGAGTGTCAGCAGGGTAATATTTTGTGAAGGGATTCAGGAAAATTGGTTAGCCAGACTTGAGTCCTGGAGGTGGGAAGTATAATGCCTGCATTTTAAAAGAGGGGTCTGGGATATTTTCTGTTTGGAGTGACAGAACCTTCAAAACTAGGGAGGCCAAGCCCATGATGACACTCTTCAGGTCACTTGTTCTATCTAGGCTGGAATATTGCTGCAAACTAACAGCACCTTTCAAGGCAGGTGAAATTGCTGACCTAGAAAATGTACAGAGAACCTTCACGGCGCGCATAACGGAGATAAAACACCTCAATTACTGGGAGCGCTTGAGGTTCCTAAACCTGTATTCCCTGGAACGCAGGCGGGAGAGATACATGATTATATACACCTGGAAAATCCTAGAGGGACTAGTACCGAACTTGCACATGAAAATCACTCACTACGAAAGCAAAAGACTTGGCAGACGATGCAACATCCCCCCAATGAAAAGCAGGGGTGTCACTAGCACGTTAAGAGACCATACAATAAGTGTCAGGGGCCCGAGACTGTTCAACTGCCTCCCAGCATACATAAGGGGGATTACCAACAGACCCCTGGCAGTCTTCAAGCTGGCACTGGACAAGCACCTAAAGTCGGTTCCTGACCAGCCGGGCTGTGGCTCGTACGTTGGTTTGCGTGCAGCCAGCAGCAACAGCCTGGTTGATCAGGCTCTGATCCACCAGGAGGCCTGGTCACAGACCAGGCCGCGGGGGCGTTGACCCCCGGAACTCTCTCCAGGTAAACTCCAGGTAAACATCTGAACTGTCATATCTGCACACCTCTGCAAAAACAGTGATTATGCGTGAATGATGGTTAAAGTGCTGAATGATGGTGAAAGTGTTTCTTTCTTTTCTGGGTCACCCTGCCTCGGTGGGAGACAACCACCGTGAAAAAAAAAAAAGATAACAGAGGGAGATGCAGCTCTAAAATGCAGTAGTACGAGAATGTATAACACATAACAGAAATACGGAACAAAATTCGCTTGGTCAATTAATTTGTAGACAACAGATAAAGTCTGGTGGGTAAAGAATTAATGGTAATTGTTAAAAGACGGGAAAACAACTGCCTTTCTGCTGATAGAATCACCACTACCAACCACCCACTTCTCCTATTAGTCCACTAACTCAAAGGTTCACTCTATATGCAAACAGAATAACAATATATGATAGAGAATAAGGGTACAAAAAAAAATTTAAGCATTAATTGAAAAATAAAAGGTAATAAAACACAGACAAAGCAAGAGATAATTATTACTGAACAGTTTTATGAAAATGCTTACTCTCCATTCTTCCTCGTGTTGCTCTGCAAACTGCTCAAATAGTTTTACAATAACAGCAGCATTTGAACAGTCATAAACATATATGGAAGGTGCGCCCATCCATGTCTGTAGTTCATAAATGGATAGTGGTATATACTGGGTATAACTCTGAAAATTTAGAGAAAGATTAATCATACAAAACAGTAAATAACAATATACGTACATATAGTGTACATGTTAGGTTCAAATGACACTCGTAAGAAAGAATGACCAGACAGGAATCCGATTTCAATGTGGAATGGTAATATGTACATTCTGAACAAAATTCTATTGTTAGTTTTGAATTCAGATAGTGTGTGCCAATTAAAAAAAAAATGGGCATCTTAAAAATACTAGTGCATAACTAAAGTTATCTGTAATATGACCTTCAGCAAAAATATTGTAATTTAAAGTCAAAGCAACAGCATGACTACATATTAACCCATTTCTCTTTGCCTTATGAAAGACATCTTAGTATACAGCAAGAACTGTGGGTCAAAATACAATTTACTTAATTTACTGATATATACTTTTGTCAGAACACAACATACCTTATTGAAAACCCATATTTCACCATTTGTTGTTGGCTTGGGTACCCCATGACCATTGTAGTGGAAGAGTACTCGTTCTTCCTTTGCATTTCTCCTTAAGGACATACATAACTTCTTAACATCATCAACTGTGGGGTCAAGGGATTGTTTGTAGCGAGCTCGAGGCTGCCAGCGCTCATACGATTTCTGGAGGCTGTTTCCAATGGCTTCAATAGCCTTTGCAGGTGGCATGGACAGTGGATCTGCAGAGAATTCAATAGATTTTGATACATATATACATACTGTTTATCACATCTGCCATGCATATACTTCTTCACCTTTCAACACACCGACCGTATCCCACTGAGGCAGGGTGGTCCAAAAAGAAAAATGAAAGTTTCTCTTTATAAATTTAGTAATGTATACAGGAGAAGGGGTTACTAGCCCCTTGCTCCTGGCATTTTAGTCGCCTCTTACGACACGCATGGTTTATGGAGGAAGAATTCTGTTCCACCTTCCTGGAGATAAGAGGAAATAAACAAGAACAAGAACCAGTAAGAAAAAAGAAAACCCAGAGGGGTGTGTATATATATGCTGGTACATGCATGTGTAGTGTGACCTAAGTGTAAGTAGCAGTAGCAAGATGTACCTGAAATCTTACATGTTTCTGAGACAGAAAAAAAGACACCAGCAATCCTACCTTCATGTAAAACAATTACAGGCTTCCATTTTACACTTACTTGGTAGGACGGTAGTACCTCCCCAGGCAGTTGCTGTCTACCAACCTACTATCTATCCCATACATATACCTGTGTTATATATATGCTAATGGTTACTCTACAGCATTATTTAAAATTTTAGAAAATTTCATGCATTACATACAGTATTACAAAACAGCTGTTTTTTTTATTACAGTGCAGTTGATTTTATATATTAAAGTAGTAATATACCAGCAAAAAAATATTGTACAGAATAGGCTTTTCTTTCTCAATCAAGCAATCAATATATTTTACACATCCTTTGAATCCAAAGATGAGGAACAGGACAATACTCGATTATTCTTTCATGTAGTCTATGACTTACCTCAACTCTCATAAACTTATCTGCCAATACATTCCCGTTCAAGTACTGTACAGTACAGGATCTCCGCTCTTCCACTAGCCAAGTTTTAATTACTGATGTTCTACTTATTTGTATTTACTAAACTAACAACGGAAACTTAATTAAGGTGTAATGGAGTATAAAAGCTCACCTATCCAAGACTCCAAACGTGCACATGGCTGTGTTTTAACAATGTCAGGAGGATCCACTGGTATGTTGAGGCACAACACCAGAGCCACACTCACTGTCTTCATCTAAAAGGAAATAAAGCCAAGTTGTACTTAGTATTCTATTATTATAGGTACTTTTTACTTGTGCTGAGTAATTCTCTTCTTGCACATGAAAACAGCAATAAGACACAAAGAATTACAGCACTGGAAAGGTCTCAAAAATAAGAAAACTTTAAGATTTGTGAAATCATAAAGAAATTTCAGAGCCAGTTAAAAATATAGTCAATTAAAAGATACCATATCTCAAAATGAATAATGAAATACAGTACAAGATACTAAAATTTGAGGCGAAATCATGGGATGAGCATGTTAGTAAGTTTATTCAGGTACAGGTACACATAAATACAGTTACATAAATTATCATATATAGCAGCATATGTGTAGATTACCTAGGACGGGTGGGCAACCTTTTTAAGTGTGCATGCCAAAGTCGGCCATATCTCTGATACAAAATCTCTGGAAACACATGGGAACTATTTCCCGGCTTTTCTTGGAATGGATAAGTGATAAATGTCGCATTTTTTTGTGTTTTTAAGACGAGACCAGAGGTTAGCGTGCCGGAAAGAAGTCGTTGGCGTGTCAGGTTTGGCACGCGTGCTAAAGGTTGTCCACCCCTGACCTAGGATAACCCCCCAAAAAAAAAAGATAAATTTACTTATTTCCATTGGGGTCCTTGTAATAACTTATCATTTAAACCTTAGAAGTTATAATAGGTAAGTAACTCAACTAGGTGAAGAGGAGTTGCAATAAAAGGAGATATACTAGGAATAAGGTAAACTGGGTTATTTACATTAACATTAAAGAGAGGATCAGATCACAGTAATAGGTACATGTATGTTAGCTATACAAGAAATCATTCTCCTCCCTTTCTGTAGCTACATTCATTAGGTACCTTTTGGCTCTCTTCTTGAACTGGCTCA
Source organism: Cherax quadricarinatus (assembly GCF_038502225.1). Taxonomy (NCBI): domain Eukaryota; kingdom Metazoa; phylum Arthropoda; class Malacostraca; order Decapoda; family Parastacidae; genus Cherax; species Cherax quadricarinatus. The sequence continues at coordinate 1,921,939 of NC_091326.1, read as the reverse complement.
TGCTATGACTGGCTTTGACATGTGCAGGTAGTTCATTCCACTCCTTTACTGTTGTACAATAAAATGTGTTTGAAGCCTGACCACTGACTGTAGGTACTATAAAGTTGTGTTCCCTTACCCTTGTACTATACTTGCATCGGTTCCCAGCCTTGATAAACTTAGCAGCAAGATATTCTGGACACTGAGTAATTTTATAAACATGATTTAACTTCAGTTGTTTTACTCTGTCTTCAACATTCAGCATATCCAGTTGTTGTAATTCATCCTGGCCTACATGCTCTCTTGGTCCCAGGTCCAGGATGAATCTCACCATTTTGTTCTGGGTGATTTGTAGTCTATCTTTCAGCTTTTTTGTTAAGGCAGAGTACCATGAAGAGAAAGAGTAATCTATATGGCATTGTATAAAGAGATAGACATAGGATCCTGTGAGCCTAAGTAGGTAGACACTGTGCCTGTCTGTTAAGGCTGAATGTTTTCAGTGATTATCATCACTGTAAAGTAACAACCACAAAAATAATTAATTAAATACTGAATCTTATGACAGTACATACATTAGATATCTCAGTAATTAAAACAGTTGCCCTTTCATATGACTATTGTTGTAATATAATTATTATTATTATTATTATCATCATCACTATTATTCTTGGAGGAAAGCTCAAAATCTAGAGAAGTCATACAGTGCTTAAAGCAAACCTTAAAAAAAATCCTTTCCATTCAACACAACCGATTATTTAATCAATATTCTTCTTATTTCTCTTGTGTCACTTGATTTTGCAAGGTGTAAATCTTAAACACTGTACAAACATTACACTGCTTGAAATACAATGATTGGCTACAGTGAAGACATAATTTATAACTACATTATAGGTGGACAGTGTAGGTTAGAGCAGGTAAGATTCATCAGGAAACAGGATACCTGGAGTTTACCTGGAGAGAGTTCCGGGGGTCAACTCCCCCGCAGCCCGGTCTGTGATCAGGCCTCATGGTGGATCAGAGCCTGATCAACCAGGCTGTTACTGCTGGCTGCACGCAATCCAACGCACGAGCCACAGCCCGGCTGGTCAGGTACCAACTTTAGGTGCTTGTCCAGTGCCTGCTTGAAGACAGCCAGGGGTCTATTAGTAATCCCCCTTATGTATGCTGGAAGGCAGACGAACAGTCTCGGGCCCCTGACACTTATTGTATTGTCTCTTAACGTGCTAGTGACACCCCTGCTTTTCATTGGGGGGATGTTGCATCGTCCGCAGAGTCTTTTGCTTTCATTGTGAGTGATTTTCGTGTGCAAGTTCAGTACTAGTCCCTCTAGGAATTTCCAGGTGTATATAATCATGTATCTCTCCTGCCTGCGTTCCAGGGAATCCAGGTTCAGAACTTCAAGCGCTCCCAGTAATTGAGGTGTTTTATCTCCGTTATGCGTGCCATGAAGGTTCTCTGTACATTTTCTAGGTCAGCAATTTCACCTGCCTTGAAAGGTGCTGTTAGTGTGCAGCAATATTCCAGCCTAGATAGAACAAGTGACCTGAAGAGTGTTATTATGGGCTTGGCATCCCTAGTTTTGAAGGTTTCATTATCCATCCTGTCATTTTTCTAGCAGATGGGATTGATACAATGTTAGGGTCCTTGAAGGTGAGATCCTCCAACATGATCACTCCCAGGTCTTTGACGTTGGTTTTTCGCTTTATTTCGTGGCCGGAATTTGTTTTGTACTCTGATGAAGTTTTAATTTCCTCATGTTTACCATATCGGAGTAATTGAAATTTCTCATCGTTGACCCTCATATTGTTTTCTGCAGCCCATTGAAAGATTTGGTTGATGTCTGCCTGGAGCCTTGCAGTGTCTGCAATGGAAGACACTGTCATGCAGATTCGGGTGTCATCTGTAAAGGAAGACACGGTGCTGTGGCTGACATCCTTGTCTATGTCGGATATGAGGATGAGAAACAAGATAGGATAAGTACTTCCTGATGTGGGTTTTAGTCAAATGATGACCCTCAGCTGGAGCTTTTGGTCATCTGGCCAAGGCTTTCTACCGGCTTACCCCTCCACCCTTTTAATAATTAAATTTATAATTATGAGTCAAGGTAGTATCTAATTATAAAATAAGTATTCTTCTAGTGAGAAGTGACTTAAAATCTGTATAATGAAAGGCACAGAATACTTGATAAAAAGCAATTACAATAAATAAGTTTATTTAGGTCCAGGCATACATAAATAATTACACAAATTATCATACATAGTAACATATGCAGCACAACCACTGTGAAAGATAGTGAACTTCCGAAGTTCACCATTTCTTCACAGTGTGTTGTTCTGCATATTGTGATATCACCTGTTTACTGTGATGTTATTGCATAATAACATATATATATAAACTACCCAGCATAACCCAAAAAAAAAGGGTAGGCAAAGTAACTTATATCCATTACAATCATGAATGATACGAGATACACACCTAATTCCCCATATCTCGCAAGTTACAACCAAAGACACATCACCACAAGATGCAAAAATGACGATAAAACAAGCTGACAAACCCCAAAACCAAAATTAAACCACGAAAAAGGACAGATATATAGCGTAAGTCTACTTACTCTTTCCTTGAGCCTCCATGAATGAGCTGCTGTGTTGGGTGCTGTGATACTCTCTAAATGACGAGCTTCTGTCAGCACAGTAACAGCTTCCTCTTCTTCCTCCTCCTCCCCAGCAAGCCGGGAAACCTCCGTACCTTCCACCATAATGAATAAACCCCCAGGGAAGGCTCAATACTCCATTGTTATGCAAGTAATGTGAGGCAGCAGCAGCAGGAGTCGTGGTCGAGCTGGTCAGTGTTTACATGCTGATGATCCCGGGGACTACCACACTATATTATCTTAATATTAAGTAACTTAGTAAGTAAGTAAAGTAATTGAGTACTTAACTAAATAAATAAGTAATTATGTAAGTAAGTAAAGCAAGTAAGTAAAGCAAGCAAGTTAGTAAAGCAAGAAAGTAAAGCAATCGAGTTAGTAAGTAAAGCAAGTAAGTCAGTAGAGCAAGTAAGTAAAGTAAGCTTATTTAGATACAGGTACACATAATTAAAGTTATACATATATATATAGGTGGCTATAATTACCATACATAGTAACGTATTTGTAAATTACTCAGCAGGATAACCCAAAAAAAGTCAGACACGGGGACTTATTTCCATTGTGGTCTCTGTAATATCTTATTTAAAACCAAGCTGTAAAATACGGTAGAAATCAGGCATGGTTATAGCCTCCTCTTCCTTGGATCGAACTTATATGCTTCCCGTTCCTCCAGGAGCTGTATAATCCCTGCGGATTTGGTGTTTTCCATGATTATACAAATAAAAATCAATGTTTCTAGAGTACTATGTTTGCTATATTCTTATTTTATGTTTAAATTAACATCCCTCAGCTTGATAAATTACAAACATGTGCAACACTTGGGTATTTTTCTTGTGGCAACGTTTCTCCACACACTGGCTTCAACAGTCAGTTTGTTCAAGACTGAGGGACTGATAAGATAAGATTTCGTTCGGATTTTTAACCCCGGAGGGTTAACCACCCAGGATAACCCAAGAAAGTCAGTGGGTCATCGAGGACTGTCTAACTTATTTCCATTGGGGTCCTTAATCTTGTCCCCCAGGATGCGACCCACACCAGTCAACTAACACCCAGGTACCTATTTGCTGCTAGGTGAACAGGACAATAGGTGTAAGGAAATGTGTCGAAATGTTTCCACAAGCCGGGAATCGAACCCGGGCCATCAGTGTGTGAAGCGGGAGCTTTAGCCACCAGGCCACCGGGCCACACATTGACTCCAGGCTGAGGGACTGATTATATCGACTACAGGCTGAGGGACTGATTACATCGACTCCAGGCTGAGGGACTGATTACATCGACTCCAGGCTGAGGGATTGATTACATCGACTCTAGGCTGAGGGACTGATTACATCAACTCCAGGCTGAGGGACTGATTACATCTACTCCAGGCTGAGGGACTGATTACATCGACTCCAGGCTGAGGGACTGATTACATCGACTCCAGGCTGAGGGACTGGTTACATCGACTCCAGGCTGAGGGACTGATTATATCGACTCCAGGCTGAGGGACTGCTTACATCGACTCCAGGCTGAGGGACTGATTACATCGACTCCAGGCTGAGGAACTGATTACATCGGCTCCAGGCTGAGGGACTGATTACATCGACTCCAGGCTGAGGGACTGATTACATCGACTCCAGGCTGAGGGACTGATTACATCGATTCCAGGCTGAGGGACTGATTACATCGACTCCAGGCTGAGGGACTGATTACATCGACTCCAGGCTGAGGGACTGATTACATCGACTCCAGGCTGAGGGACTGATTATATCGACTCCAGGCCGAGGGACTGATTACATCGACTCCAGGCTGAGGGACTGATTACATCGACTCCAGGCTGAGGGACTGATTACATCGACTCCAGGCTGAGGGACTGATTACATCGACTCCAGGCTGAGGGACTGATTACATCGATTCCAGGCTGAGGGACTGATTACATCAACTCCAGGCTGAGGGACTGATTACATCGACTCCAGGCTGAGGGACTGATTACATCGACTCCAGGCTGAGGGACTGATTACATCGACTTCAGGCTGAGGGACTGATTACATCGACTCCAGGCTGAGGGACTGATTACATCGACTCCAGGCTGAGGGACTGATTACATCGACTCCAGGCTGAGGGACTGATTACATCGACTCCAGGCTGAGGGACTGATTACATCGACTCCAGGCTGAGGGACTGATTACATCGACTCCAGGCTGAGGGACTGATTACATCGACTCCAGGCTGAGGGACTGATTACCTCGACTCCAGGCTGAGGGACTGATTACATCGACTCCAGGCTGAGGGACTGATTACATCGATTCCAGGCTGAGGGACTGATTACATCGACTCCAGGCTGAGGGACTGATTACATCGACTCCAGGCTGAGGGACTGATTACATCGACTCCAGGCTGAGGGACTGATTACATCGACTCCAGGCTGAGGGACTGATTACATCGACTCCAGGCTGAGAGACTGATTACATCGACTCCAGGCTGAGGGACTGATTACATCGACTCCAGGCTGAGGGACTGATTACATCGACTCAAGGCTGAGGGACTGATTACATCGACTCAAGGCTGAGGGACTGATTACATCGACTCCAGGCTGAGGGACTAATTACATCAACTCCAGGCTGAGGGACTGATTACATCGACTCCAGGCTGAGGGACTGATTACATCAACTCCAGGCTGAGGGACTGATTACATCGACTTCAGGCTGAGGGACTGATTACATCGACTCCAGGCTGAGGGACTGATTACATCGACTCCAGGCTGAGGGACTGATTACATCGACTCCAGGCTGAGGGACAGATTACATCTACTCCAGGCTGAGGGACTGATTACATCGACTCCAGGCTGAGGGACTGATTACATCGACTCCAGGCTGAGGGACTGATTACATCGACTCCAGGCTGAGGGACTGATTACATCGACTCCAGGCTGAGGGACTGATTACATCAACTCCAGGCTGAGGGCCTGATTACATCGACTCCAGGCTGAGGGACTGATTACATCAACTCCAGGCTGAGGGACTGATTACATCGACTCCAGGCTGAGGGACTAATTACATCGACTCCAGGCTGAGGGACTGATTACATCAACTCCAGGCTGAGGGACTGATTACATCGAATCCAGGCTGAGGGACTGATTACATCGACTCCAGGCTGAGGGACTGATTACATCGACTCCAGGCTGAGGGACTGATTACATCGACTCCAGGCTGAGGGACTGATTACATCGATTCCAGGCTGAGGGACTGATTACATCGACTCCAGGCTGAGGGACTGATTACATCGACTCCAGGCTGAGGGAGTGATTACATCCACTCCAGGCTGAGGGACTGATTATATCGACTCCAGGCTGAGGGACTGATTACATCGACTCCAGGCTGAGGGACTGATTACATCGACTCCAGGCTGAGGGACTGATTACATCAACTCCAGGCTGAGGGACTGATTACATCGACTCCAGGCTGAGGGACTGATTGCATCGACTCCAGGCTGAGGGACTGATTACATCGACTTCAGGCTGAGGGACTGATTACATCGACTCCAGGCTGAGGGACTGATTACATCGACTCCAGGCTGAGGGACTGATTACATCGACTCCAGGCTGAGGGACTGATTACATCGACTCCAGGCTGAGGGACTGATTACATCGACTCCTGGAGTTTACCTGGAGAGAGTTCCGGGGGTCAACGCCCCGCGGCCCGGTCTGAGACCAGGCCTCCTGGTGGATCAGAGCCTGATCAACCAGGCTGTTGCTGCTGGCTGCACGCAAACCAACATACGAGCCACAGCCCGGCTGATCCGGAACTGACTTTAGGTGCTTGTCCAGTGCCAGCTTGAAGACTGCCAGGGGTCTGTTGGTAATCCCCCTTATGTGTGCTGGGAGGCAGTTGAACAGTCTCGGGCCCCTGACACTTATTGTATGGTCTCTTAACGTGCTAGTGACACCCCTGCTTTTCATTGGGGGGATGGTGCATCGTCTGCCAAGTCTTTTGCTTTCGTAGTGGGTGATTTTCGTGTGCAAGTTCGGTACTAGTCCCTCTAGGATTTTCCAGGTGTATATAATCATGTATCTCTCCCTCCTGCGTTCCAGGGAATACAGGTTTAGGAACCTCAAGCGCTCCCAATAATTGAGGTGTTTTATCTCCGTTATGCGCGCCGTGAAAGTTCTCTGTACATTTTCTAGGTCGGCAATTTCACCTGCCTTGAAAGGTGCTGTTAGTGTGCAGCAATATTCCAGCCTAGATAGAACAAGTGACCTGAAGAGTGTCATCATGGGCTTGGCCTCCCTAGTTTTGAAGGTTCTCATTATCCATCCTGTCATTTTTCTAGCAGATGCGATTGATACAATGTTATGGTCCTTGAAGGTGAGATCCTCCGACATGATCACTCCCAGGTCTTTGACGTTGGTGTTTCGCTCTATTTTGTGGCCAGAATTTGTTTTGTACTCTGATGAAGATTTAATTTCCTCATGTTTACCATATCTGAGTAATTGAAATTTCTCATCGTTGAACTTCATATTGTTTTCTGCAGCCCACTGAAAGATTTGGTTGATGTCTGCCTGGAGCTTTGCAGTGTCTGCAATGGAAGACACTGTCATGCAGATTCGGGTGTCATCTGCAAAGGAAGACACGGTGCTGTGGCTGACATCCTTGTCTATGTCGGATATAAGGATGAGGAACAAGATGGGAGCGAGTACTGTGCCTTGTGGAACAGAGCTTTTCACCGTAGCTGCCTCGGACTTTACTCTGTTGACGACTACTCTCTGTGTTCTGTTAGTGAGGAAATTATAGATCCATCGACCGACTTTTCCTGTTATTGCTTTAGCACGCATTTTGTGCGCTATTACGCCATGGTCACACTTGTCGAAGGCTTTTGCAAAGTCTGTATATATTACATCTGCATTCTTTTTGTCTTCTAGTGCATTTAGGACCTTGTCGTAGTGGTCCAATAGCTGAGACAGACAGGAGCGACCTGTTCTAAACCCATGTTGCCCTGGGTTGTGTAACTGATGGGTTTCTAGATGCGTGGTGATCTTGCTTCTTAGGACCCTTTCAAAGATTTTTATGATATGGGATGTTAGTGCTATTGGTCTGTAGTTCTTTGCTGTTGCTTTACTGCCCCCTTTGTGGAGTGGGGCTATGTCTGTTGTTTTTAGTAACTGTGGGACGACCCCCGTGTCCATGCTCCCTCTCCATAGGATGGAAAAGGCTCGTGATAGGGGCTTCTTGCAGTTCTTGATGAACACAGAGTTCCATGAGTCTGGCCCTGGGGCAGAGTGCATGGGCATGTCATTTATCGCCTGTTCGAAGTCATTTGGCGTCAGGATAACATCGGATAGGCTTGTGTTAATCAAATTTTGTGGCTCTCTCATAAAAAATTCATTTTGATCTTCGACTCTCAGTCTGGTTAGCGGCTTGCTAAAAACTGAGTCATATTGGGACTTGAGTAGCTCACTCATTTCCTTGTTGTCATCTGTGTAGGACCCATCTTGTTTAAGGAGGGGCCCAATACTGGACGTTGTTCTCGATTTTGATTTGGCATAGGAGAAGAAATACTTTGGGTTTCTTTCGATTTCATTTATGGCTTTTAGTTCTTCCCGCGATTCCTGACTCCTAAAGGATTCTTTTAGCTTAAGTTCGATGCTTGCTATTTCTCTGACCAGTGTCTCCCTACGCATTTCAGATATATTGACCTCTTTTAGCCGCTCTGTTATTCTTTTCCGTCGCCTGTAAAGGGAGCGCCTGTCTCTTTCTGTTTTACATCTACTCCTCCTTTTTCTTAGAGGAATAAGCCTTGTGCATACATCGAGTGCTACCGAGTTAATCTGTTCTAGGCATAAGTTGGGGTCTGTGTTGCTTAGTATATCTTCCCAGCTTATATCGGTTAGGACTTGGTTTACTTGGTCCCACTTTATGTTTTTGTTATTGAAGTTGAATTTGGTGAATGCTCCCTCGTGACTAATCTCATTATGTCGGTCTGGGGCTCCGCGCATACATGACTGAACCTCAATTATGTTGTGATCTGAGTATATTGTTTTTGATATGGTGATATTTCTTATCAGATCATCATTGTTAGTAAAGATGAGGTCTAGTGTATTCTCCAGTCTAGTAGGCTCTATTATTTGCTGGTTTAAATTGAATTTTGTGCAGAGATTTAAAAGCTCGCGTGAGTGTGAGTTTTCATCAGAGCTGCCTCCTGGTGTTATTACTGCAACAATATTATTTGCTATATTCCTCCATTTTAGGTGCCTTAAGTTGAAATCCCCCAGGAGCAAGATGTTGGGTGCAGGAGCTGGAAGGTTTTCCAGACAGTGGTCAATTTTTAACAGCTGTTCCTGGAATTGCTGGGATGTTGCATCCGGAGGCTTGTAGACTATCACAATGACTAGGTTTTGGTTCTCGACCTTTACTGCTAAAACTTCCACTACATCATTTGAGGCATTTAGCAGTTCTGTGCAAACAAGTGACTCTGCAATGTACAGGCCAACCCCCCCCTTTTGCCTGTTCACTCTGTCACATCTGTATTGGTTGTAACCTGGGATCCATATTTCGTTGTCCAAGTGATCCTTTATGTGGGTCTCAGGGACTGATTACATCGACTCCAGGCTGAGGAACTGATTACATCGACTCCAGGCTGAGGGACTGATTACATCGACTCCAGGCTGAGGGACTGATTACATCGACTCCAGGCTGAGGGACTGATTACATCGATTCCAGGCTGAGGGACTGATTACATCGACTCCAGGCTGAGGGACTGATTACATCGACTCCAGGCTGAGGGACTGATTACATCAACTCCAGGCTGAGGGACTGATTACATCGACTCCAGGCTGAGAGACTGATTACATCGACTCCAGGCTGAGGGACTGATTACATCGACTCCAGGCTGAGGGACTGATTACATCGACTCCAGGCTGAGGGACTGATTACATCGACTCCAGGCTGAGGGACTGATTACATCAACTCCAGGCTGAGGGACTAATTACATCGACTCCAGGCTGAGGGACTGATTACATCGACTCCAGGCTGAGGGACTGATTACATCAACTCCAGGCTGAGGGACTGATTACATCGACTTCAGGCTGAGGGACTGATTACATCGACTCCAATCTAAGGGACTGATTACATCGACTCCAGGCTGAGGGACTGATTACATCGACTCCAGGCTGAGGGACTGATTACATCGACTCCAGGCTGAGGGACTGATTACATCGACTCCAGGCTGAGGGACTGATTACATCGACTCCAGGCTGAGGGACTGATTACATCGACTCCAGGCTGAGGGACTGATTACATCAACTCCAGGCTGAGGGACTGATTACATCGACTCCAGGCTGAGGGACTGATTACATCAACTCCAGGCTGAGGGACTGATTACATCGACTCCAGGCTGAGGGACTGATTACATCGACTCCAGGCTGAGGGACTGATTACATCAACTCCAGGCTGAGGGATTGATTACATCGACTCCAGGCTGAGGGACTGATTACATCGACTCCAGGCTGAGGGACTGATTACATCGACTCCAGGCTGAGGGACTGATTACATCGACTCCAGGCTGAGGGACTGGTTACATCGACTCCAGGCTGAGGGACTGATTACATCAACTCCAGGCTGAGGGACTGATTACATCGACTCCAGGCTGAGGGACTGATTACATCGACTCCAGGCTGAGGGACTGATTACATCGACTCCAGGCTGAGGGACTGATTACATCGACTCCAGGCTGAGGGACTGATTACATCGATTCCAGGCTGAGGGACTGATTACATCGACTCCAGGCTGAGGGACTGATTACATCAACTCCAGGCTGAGGGACTGATTACATCGACTCCAGGCTGAGGGACTGATTACATCGACTCCAGGCTGAGGGACTGATTACATTGACTCCAGGCTGAGGGACTGATTACATAGACTCCAGGCTGAGGGACTGATTACATAGACTCCAGGCTGAGGGACTGATTACATCAATTCCAGGCTGAGGGACTGATTGCATCGACTCCAGGCTGAGGGACTGATTGCATCGACTCCAGGCTGAGGGACTGATTATATCAACTCCAGGCTGAGGGACTGATTACATCGACTCCAGGCTGAGGGACTGATTACATCAACTCCAGGCTGAGGGACTGATTACATCGACTCCAGGCTGAGGGACTGATTACATCGACTCCAGGCTGAGGGACTGATTACATCGACTCCAGGCTGAGGGACTGATTACATCGATTCCAGGCTGAGGGACTGATTACATCGACTCCAGGCTGAGGGACTGATTACATCGATTCCAGGCTGAGGGACTGATTACATCGACTCCAGGCTGAGGGACTGATTACGTCGACTCCAGGCTGAGGGACTGATTACATCAACTCCAGGCTGAGGGACTGATTACATAAACTCCAGGCTGAGGGACTGATTACATCGACTCCAGGCTGAGGGACTGATTACATCGACTCCAGGCTGAGGGACTAATTACCTCAAACTCCTTCTGATTTTAACCTTTAATAATAATAATAATTTTCACTTGGACATGATATATAGTTGTACAAGGTATTACAGTAGTTGAATGTACATGCCTAAAGCGACCTTGTATGCAGCATTATGGCCACCTTAAAATTAACTTAAGATTAACTAAGCAATAATATATTCAGTGGTAAAAATTACAGTAAACAAATTACAACATGAAGTATAAATGAGTATTTTAAACAATGAACTTTGAACATTTCAATTAAGAAGCATTATAGTTGTACAAATGTGTAGTATTACAATGTATAATGTAACAAAATGATCAATATACTGTATAAGTCATACAGTTTATTAATCAGATCAAATCAAATAAAATCAATGATTTGTGGTGCAGAAACAGATTATTATTATTATTATTAAAGATTAGCCGGTATTCTCCCGGCCCGGGCCTTTTCCAAGTGGTGGCCCGGCCTTGGCTCCCTCTTTAGGGAGTGTCTGAGACCTAAGTCTCCCATGGGAGGAGGCACAAGTACCTCCTCATCTTTGGGACCAACTGTCCCCAGGCCTAGCCACAAGCTAGGCCTCTCTGGTCTGCCATCCCCGCCCCAAGGAGGCTAATGGGAATGACAGTCTTATGAGCTAAAGGCTCGGGCTCAGGCACCTACCCTACCCTAGAAGGGCTGGGCATGGTGTCGATGCAGAAACAGATCACATGGTCATTAGATGAGTTACTGTGCATTTAAGAGAATGAATTATTCTATTAGTTAATGTAATTAAAAAACGTTTCCTGAATAAAGATTCCCATATGTTGCATAAGTGTCAAATCTTCAACTTGTCGGTTTTTCAAACCATTCATCACAATTAAAAAACATAGTTTGATAGGGTCACAGGTTATACATTTATGAAATACAGTTATTCAATATTTATTTAGTTGTGGGTGAGTAAGTGGTTTTTAATAAGAGTCTTGAATTGATAAACAGTGTTTCTTTCGTATTCACAGGTAATGAATTTCAGATTTTTGGGCCTTTTATATGCATTGAGTTTTTACATAGTGCGAGGTGGACACGAGGAACATCAAAGAGTGATCTGTGCCTTGTGTTATGGTCATGTGTTCTGTTGAGGTTGGTATGAAACTATGGAACAATGCTCTTCTCCAGACTGAGGGACTGACCACCTCAAAACTTTAAGGGTGATGGACTGATTACATCGTCTTCAAGTCTCTTCTGCTTCTATCAACTTTTCTGTACTCGACTGAAGAAGCCTACTGTGTAGGCGAAACGTTTCGAAATAAAGATACCTAACTGTTGCATATGTGTCTTACCTAACAACCTGTCGGTATTTTATACCATTTTAATGTTCAATGGTTTATTGTTGTTGAGCCCCATGCACAGGTTCCATAGGTGAGATAAGGGTAAATAAATGAGTGATATAGGGCCAGGAGGGCTGACTGTGGAACATAGTACCGTATCTTCGATAGTATGCCTTCAATCTTGGAGATTGTCTTGGAAATTTGTTGTACATGTGTTTGAAATTTGAGTCTATTATCAAGGTGGATTCCTAAGAATTTTCCCTCTGTGAGCTTTGTGATAGGTGATCCGTTTATCATTACGTTAAGAGGAACATCTGTAGTTCTGTTCCCAAACTGAATGAAGTAGGTTTTGTCAATATTGAGAGTAAGCTTGTTAGTCATCATCCAGGTAGATATTTTCTGTAATTCAGTATTTACAGTACTGGCTAGTATGTGGAAAAAGACACTTATGTACAGTTCAGGACATTTATTAAAGGAAACGTTTCGCCACGAGTGGCTTCTTCAGTCCTAATACAGAGAAAACTAAGAAAACACACATATATATAGTGGCGGGAGTCAGGTGAGGTGATGCGTGGGTAGAGGTGGTAGTAGTAGTAGTAGTAGTAGTAGTAGTAGTAGTAGTAATGGAACTAAGGAGGTGAGGCAAGAGAGGGACCTGCTGGCATCAAGTAACACCAGTTCCCAGGATGGGTAATATCCTCTTGCTTAGTAATTTTGAAATACTGTAACTACCGGATTTTTGCTTTATAGTGTTACTGACAGAAATTAGTGCAGCTTCAATGCATTTTCTCCGTCTTAAGTCGTCTTCTTTAATAACTAGTTTAGCTTCATTGAATTTCATGAGGTGTCCAACATCGTCTCTATGTTGAACACATGCGTTTTTGCGGTCATCGTTTCTGCAAGCATTTTTGTGTTCTGCTATCCTAATGTCCAGAGTTCTGGCTGTTTCCCCTACATATACTTTGTCACATCCCCCACATGGTATAGTGTAGATTCCTGCACTTGTGTCAGAATCATGCTTGGGTTTTTGTATCAGGTTCCTAATAGTAGTTGAAGAGCTGGTAGATATTTTAGCCAGTTTTCTGTCAAACATTTTTGAAACATTAGTGGCAACGTTGCTGACCGGTAAAACGATGTAACTTGGAGGCTTTTCTTCAATTTGATAGGTGTTGGTCTTGCTGAGGATACGTGTTGCACGTTTCCTGCAGTCACGTATGAAGTGTAGGGGAAAGTGTAGTGAACTAAAAGCTACACTTCATACGTGACTGCAGGAAACGTGCAACACGTATCCTCATCAAGACCAACACCTATCAAATTGAAGAAAAGCCTCCAAGTTACATCGTTTTATCGGTCAGCAACGTTGCCACTAATGTTTCAAAAATGTTTGACAGAAAACTGGCTAAAATATCTACCAGCTCTTCAACTACTATTAGGAACCTGATACAAAAACCCAAGCATGATTCTGACACAAGTGCAGGAATCTACACTATACCATGTCGGGGATGTGACAAAGTATATGTAGGGGAAACAGCCAGAACTCTGGACATTAGGATAGCAGAACACAAAAATGCTTGCAGAAACGATGACCGCAAAAACGCATGTGTTCAACATAGAGACGATGTTGGACACCTCATGAAATTCAATGAAGCTAAACTAGTTATTAAAGAAGACGACTTAAGACGGAGAAAATGCATTGAAGCTGCACTAATTTCTGTCAGTAACACTATAAAGCAAAAATCCGGTAGTTACAGTATTTCAAAATTACTAAGCAAGAGGATATTACCCATCCTGGGAACTGGTGTTACTTGATGCCAGCAGGTCCCTCTCTTGCCTCACCTCCTTAGTTCCATTACTACTACTACTACTACTACTACTACTACTACTACTACCACCTCTACCCACGCATCACCTCACCTGACTCCCGCCACTATATATATGTGTGTTTTCTTAGTTTTCTCTGTATTAGGACTGAAGAAGTCACTCGTGGCGAAACGTTTCCTTTAATAAATGTCCTGAACTGTACATAAGTGTCTTTTTCCACATCTTGTCGGTATCACCATACCATTTCCTCACTGGCTAGTATGACTGGGCTTGGGTGAGAGAAGACGTATGTAGTGTCATCTGCAAACGTGGCTCACGGACAGGAAGCAGAGTGTCCATAAATGGGGTTGGTATGTAAGACACATAGGCAACAGTTAGGCAACTTTATTCCGAAACGTTTCGCCTACACAGCAGAAGAAGCCTACTGTGTAGGCGAAACGTTTCGGAATAAAGTTGCCTAACTGTTGCCTATGTGTCTTACCTACCAACCTGTCGGTATTGTATACCATTTTGATGTTCATCATAAATGGGGTTAAATCCTAGTGGGGATCTGTAACAAGTGGCGTTCCAGAGGGATCAGTCTTGGGCCCGTTGTTGTTTATAATATACATCAATGATCTTGATGAGGGAATTACTAGTGATATGAGCAAATTCGCCGATGACACAAAGATAGGTAGGATAATTGATTCAAACGTAGATGTTATGGAACTTCAGGAGGATTTAAACAAACTCTATTCTTGGTCAGAAAAGTGGCAGATGCAGTTCAATGTAGATAAATGCAAGGTTCTGAAGCTTGGGAGTGCCCATAACCCTAGTACTCATAAGTTAATGATGTAGAACTTAGCCATACAGATTGCGAAAAGGACTTGGGGGTTATGGTGAGCAGCAACCTTAAACTAAGACAGCAATGCCTAAGCGTACGTAATAAGGCAAATAGATTACTGGGATTTATATCAAGAAGTGTAAGCAACAGAAGTCCAGAGGTCATACTGCAGCTATGTGATGGCAGGGTTTACTGTTTTCAGGAGGATTCTTGCTGTTAGGTAAGACACATATGCAACAGTTAGGTATCTTTATTTCGAAACGTTTCGCCTACACAGTAGGCTTCTTCAGTCGAGTACAGAAAAGTTGATAGAAGCAGAAGATACTTGAAGATGTAATCAGTCCATCACCCTTAAAGTTTTGAGGTGGTCAGTCCCTCAGTCTGGAGAAGAGCATTGTTCCATAGTATGAAACAATTTGGAGATGAAGTGACAGGATGGAGCCTTATATAGCGCCAAGAGGTGAGACGTAGGTCACTAGAAGAGGTAAGAACTCAGATGTTGGGAGGTCAGGTCCCTCTCAAATCCAGCCGTTCTCACTAGTAGAGGTTGTCGAAGTTGATTGTAGGACTGTACCAAGATACCCTTGTGTTGCAGTGTCTGACAGATTGAACATTAAAATGGTATAAAATACCGACAGGTTGTTAGGTAAGACACATATGCAACAGTTAGGTCTCACCTCTATGTAGAGGAGGTGGAGGAGGCAGTTTTTGGGATGTGCCAGGGTAAAACCCCAGGCATAGACGGAATAC
This sequence comes from Cherax quadricarinatus, assembly GCF_038502225.1. Taxonomy (NCBI): domain Eukaryota; kingdom Metazoa; phylum Arthropoda; class Malacostraca; order Decapoda; family Parastacidae; genus Cherax; species Cherax quadricarinatus. Next base: position 1,906,169 of record NC_091326.1, on the reverse strand, counting down.
CAAACGATTTTTATAGGTATCATTGGGGGAGTGTACGGCATTGTCTGGTGGGGGTTTTGAATTGTATGTTAAGTAGTGGGAGGATGGGGAAATCACAAAGAACGGGTGTCACGGTTTTAGTGCCCAAAAAGAAGGAATGCCGAGTTTTGAATGATTACCGTGCGATTACGTTAATGTGCTCGGATTACAAGATTTTTGCTAAGGTTTTGGGCAACAGAATGAGGAAAGTGTTGGGTTTAGTGTTACATAGGGGACAGTTGGGAATTCCGGGAAGAAGGATGAGGGATGGACATGGTTTGATTAGGAATTTTCTAGAGAGATGTACGGGAGGGGGAATACTAGGTTTAGATTGGGTGAATGCTTATGATTGCGTGGACAGAGATTTATTAGGGGTTTGCTTAGAGAGGTTGGGGTTTCGGGAGGGGGTAGTGAGGTGGGTGAACACCCTGTATGATGGGGCAGAGGTGAGGGTACAGGTCAATGGGAGGTTGGGTGAAAGTGTACCAATGGAGAGAGGTTTGAGGCAGGGCTGTCCGATGTCACAGCTGCTCTTTGCGTGTGTGCAGAATCCTTTTTATGAGTCTGTTGAGAGGGTGATGAACAATCAGGAGATGGAAGGGGGGTGCAAAGGGGGCATCGTTGGGTATGTGGATGATACTACTGTTTTGCTAAGGGGTAAGGAGGAGTTAAGGAGGGTGGGTAGAGTGATTCAGATGTTTGGTATGAATACCGGAATGAGAGTTAATACGGTAAAATCAAGGTTACTAGAGGTCGGTAATTGGATAGGGGGGGGGCTTGGGGATGGGGTTAGGATGGACAGTGGTTGACAGAATCAAGGTATGTGGGATATGGTATTTGGCGGAAGAGCAGGCATGCAGAAGGGTAAATTCGGAGTCTGTCACGGGTAAGGTTTTAAGTAGACTAGGAGGTTTAAGTGCGAGGGACTTAGCTTTACATCAGAGGGTAGTGGTGGTAAATTCACTTGTCTATAGCAAGGTATGGGGGGTGGCAGAGGTTTTTCCCTTAGAGGTACGAGATATTGTGGAAATGCAGAGGAGGGTGCTGAAGTTTGTGTGGGGATTTGGGAGGGCATGGTTAAGTAAGGAGGTAGTTATGACGGATGTTCGGAGAGGGGGTTTAGGTTTGTTGCCTTTAGGACTGAGAGTAATGGCTGTATATATCAAGTGGAGGTATATGAGGGAAGGGGGTGTGAGGGGCGCTAAAGTAGGAAGAGTTATGGAGGAGGCACGTAAATGGTGGAGTGGGAAGGAATTGAGGGTTTGTGAAGATATGTTGAGATTTTTATTGACAGTGCAACAGGTGGATAAAATCAAAGTGAAACGGTTGGTGAGGGTAGTGAAAGGTCAAGGAATTATGCAAGGGGTAGCCGTGTATCCAACGTATGATTGGGGGGTTATTTGGAAAGATTTTAGTAAGCTTCGGATACCGGCTAGAGTAAGAGAATTAGTATATAGGTTTATCATGGGGATTCTGGCTTCCAAGGAGGTGTTACGTAGTATGGGGTTTGTGGAAGAGGCTTTTTGTCAGTTTTGTGGTGATGTTGAAACGGCGTTTCATGTGGTCTTCTTTTGTACCTCCTTGGAGGGGGTGAGATCATGGATGGGTGGAGTTATCAGACTGTTGGGGGGGGGGGCTTTACTACTAGATGTAAGGGGAGTGCCTAGGGATGTTGGAAGGGCTATAATGTATATCATAGTGGATTATCTGGACATTTCATGGGGAATGAGGGGATTAAGGGGTGATATGAGGATAAAAGCATTGGCGGCTAGATTCTATAGGACGAAGTGTAGGAATATGCTGGTTTATGGGGCGTCCTGGGAAAAAAGTTTCCCGGAAGGTTATAGGAACCTCACTGTGGGTTCCCTTAGGCGGGGTCCCTGAGGATGGACAAAGGAGTGGTCTCCTTATAAGAACATAAGAACGAAGGAACACTGCAGAAGGCCTACTGGCCCATGCGAGGCAGGTCCAAGTCCCTACCGGCTTAAGCCAATGCACCCAACCTAGTCAGGTCAGGTCACATTGACTTAAGGGAGGAACACGGCAACCGACCTGTTAGCACAAGCTATCAGGTCCAACTCACACCCACCCACATCTACTCATGTATTTATCCAACCTATTTTTGAAGCTACACAACGTTCTGGCCTCTATAACGGTACTTGGGAGTTTGTTCCACTCATCCACAACTCTATTACCAAACCAGTACTTTCCTATATCCCTCCTGAATCTGAATTTTTCCAACTTAAAACCATTGCTGCGAGTCCTGTCTAGGCTAGATATTTTCAGCACACTATTTACATCCCCTTTATTTATTCCTGTCTTCCACTTATAAACCTCAATCATATCCCCCCTAATTCTACGTCTTTCTAGAGAGTGCAGTTTCAGGGCCCTTAGTCTATCCTCATAGGGAAGGTTTCTGATACATGGGATCATCTTTGTCATCCTCCTTTGTACATTTTCCAGAGAATTTATATCCATTCTGTAATACGGTGACCAAAACTGTGCAGCATAATCTAAATGAGGCCTAACCAAGGATGTATAGAGTTGAAGAACAACCTGAGGACTCCTATTATTTATGCTTCTTGATATGAAGCCAAGGATTCTATTAGCTTTATTGCGAACACTTATGCACTGTTGTCTTGGTTTCAGATTACTGCTAACCAGAACTCCTAAATCTTTTTCGCAATCCGTAATATTAAGATCTACATTATTTAGTTTATATGTGGCATGGTTATTGTCCTGTCCAACATTTAGAACTTTGCATTTGTCTATATTAAACTGCATCTGCCACTTCTCCGACCACTGCATCAGTCTATTCAAATCTTCCTGGAGTGCTCGAATGTCCTCGTCAGAATGAATTCGACGGCCTATTTTGGTGTCATCGGCAAACTTGCCGATGTCGCTCTTTATGCCCTCATCTATGTCGTTTATGTAGATTGTGAACAGCAGGGGGCCCAACACTGACCCCTGTGGAACACCGCTCGTGACGCTTCCCCACTCTGATTTCTCCCCATTTATGCAAACTCTCTGCTGCCTATTTGTCAACCATGCCTCTATCCAGGAAAAAATTTCTCCTCCTATTCCATGTGCTTTAATTTTCCTCAATAGTCTCTGATGTGGGACCCTGTCAAAAGCCTTACTGAAGTCCATATACACAATATCATATTCATTACCATGATCTACCTCCTCAAATACCTTAGTGAAAAAAGTTAATAAATTCGTAAGGCAGGAACGCCCCTTTGTAAAACCATGCTGAGATTCGTTGATTAATTTATGCTTTTCAAGGTGGCTACGAACTGCCTCGGCAATTATTGATTCCATAAATTTTCCCACTATGGAGGTTAGGCTTATTGGTCTATAGTTCGAAGCTAAGGACCTGTCACCTGTTTTGAAAATAGGTATCACATTTGCCATTTTCCACTTATCTGGCACCATGCCAGTTTGTAGTGATATGTTGAAAAGATTAGCCAAAGGTGTGCTAAGCTCCTCTTTACATTCCTTTAGAACCCTTGCATACAGTTCATCAGGGCCTGGGGATTTGTTAGGTTTTAATTTATCTATTTGCCTAAGGACCATGTCACTTGTGACCCTAATAGTGCACAGTTTATTATCGTCCTGTTCTACATAATTTATCATTACTGGAATATCGCTGGTATCCTCCTGTGTAAAAACTGAGAGGAAGTATGTGTTAAAAATTCTACACATTTCCTTATCACTGTCAGTGAGCTGACCCGAGGAACTTTTGAGTGGGCCTATCTTGTCCCTGATCTTACTTCTGTATACCTGAAAGAATCCTTTTGGGTTAGTCTTCGATTCTCTTGCAACTTTAACCTCATAATCTCTATTTGCTTTTCTAATTCCCTTTTTTATTTCTCTCTTTAACTGAATATATCGATTTCTTAATTGCCCCTCTCCTCTTTTGATTTGCCTATATATGCCTCTCTTTTGACCAATCAGATATTTTAATCTATTGTTCATCCATTTAGGATCATTTTTGTTTGATCTGATTTCCCTATTTGGAACATAATTTGACTGAGCAGCTAGAACTATGCCCTGGAAAGCATCATATCGGCAACCATCACCACCTACCTGACCCCTATGGGGGGGATGTAAAGGGGGGGGGGGTTGTTTTTGGTTTTCGCTGGAACTGATGTAGTGTGTAAGAGGAAGGTAGTGAGAATTAGGTATGGATGGTACGCCATGTTTCACGAGAATGTTTGTCATAGTGAGATATAAGTGTGGTTTCCAGGGTTACATTTCTAAGCCTGATGGTTATGTTCACTGGGTTTAAAATTTCCTTGAAAGCCAGGATACCGAGCCCTTAGGATCTCGTTTTTAAGTAACTAGATTGGCACGTTGGTATCAACACAACATTTTCTGAGATACGTGTCAGTTCTTTTGGGACTGGCAAATTACAGCAGCCTTATCCTTATTACTTCTCTAGTCTTATGTTTAACTTTTATTGTCAGATGGAGGTTCTATGTGAAAAAATTTAAGTGTATGTATAGGTTTTGGGTCTATACCATGTTTTTATGGGGTTAAACCAACAAAGTCTTGTGGACAAGATTTTCGGTTTATATACATATGTGGGAGGTATAATTATGTATAGGGTTTGGTTATAAACCCTTTAATGTGCCGAGGTTTGTTATAAATACTTGTTTTGGATTCTTTTATTATTGTATTTTACATGCATGCTGTTCTGTTTTCTGTATCAGCATTATTGTAATAGAGGGTTAACATATTAATAATAGTAAAATCCTGTTTCTCTATGGTTATTGTGTAAGGAATCATATGTTCCTTCCGGGTTCCTATTGGTGAGGATCTAATGTACCATAACTTAACCAATAATCTGTACCCTGTCATAGCGGGTATGTTAGGGTTTTGTTTTGTTTTGTAGAGGTTATGGTAGTTTTGGTTAATCTTGTGATGTTGTACATTTGTATGATGTTTTTGTTGTAATAGGACATGTCAGGTATTCATTTTATATTGTTAAACTATGTAAATTATTATTATTATAATCAAAAAGAAGCGCTAAGCCACAAGGGCTATACAGCGTAAACTATGTAAAGTTTCTTTTTGGTGTGTTTTCTGTGGGTACAATGGCCGGCGGCAACTATTAATGACTGATAAACTTTAGTGAGGTTTATCTTAGCGTGTATTGTTTTGCTATAACAAGATGTTATAATACTTGTTCCCGCAAGGAATAACCTGGTACTAGTAGAACAAAACAATGTTTTGTATTCCTGTACTTTATTATGCATCCTTTGTACTTTTGTAAGGTTTCTAATAAAATTATAAAAAAAAAAAAACTATTTTTATGTTACCCAAGTAATAGCTTTTATATCCTTTTACTCATGTACGAATTAATTGCTCTACCATATTGTATTACTTTTGTCACTACCACTACTAAGTGTGACCATGGCGTAATAGCGCACAAAATGCGTGCTAAAGGAATAACAGGAAAAGTCGGTCGATGGATCTATAATTTCCTCACTAAGAGAACACAGAGAGTAGTCGTCAACAGAGTAAAGTCCGAGGCAGCTACGGTGAAAAGCTCTGTTCCACAAGGCACAGTACTCGCTCCCATCTTGTTCCTCATCCTTATATCCGACATAGACAAGGATGTCAGCCACAGCACCGTGTCTTCCTTTGCAGATGACACCCGAATCTGCATGACAGTGTCTTCCATTGCAGACACTGCAAAGCTCCAGGCAGACATCAACCAAATCTTTCAGTGGGCTGCAGAAAACAATATGAAGTTCAACGATGAGAAATTTCAATTACTCAGATATGGTAAACATGAGGAAATTAAATCTTCATCAGAGTACAAAACAAATTCTGGCCACAAAATAGAGCGAAACACCAACGTCAAAGACCTGGGAGTGATCATGTCGGAGGATCTCACCTTCAAGGACCATAACACTGTATCAATCGCATCTGCTAGAAAAATGACAGGATGGATAATGAGAACCTTCAAAACTAGGGAGGCCAAGCCCATGATGACACTCTTCAGGTCACTTGTTCTATCTAGGCTGGAATATTGCTGCACACTAACAGCACCTTTCAAGGCAGGTGAAATTGCCGACCTAGAAAATGTACAGAGAACTTTCACGGCGCGCATAACGGAGATAAAACACCTCAATTATTGGGAGCGCTTGAGGTTCCTAAACCTGTATTCCCTGGAACGCAGGAGGGAGAGATACATGATTATATACACCTGGAAAATCCTAGAGGGACTAGTACCGAACTTGCACACGAAAATCACCCACTACGAAAGCAAAAGACTTGGCAGACGATGCACCATCCCCCCAATGAAAAGCAGGGGTGTCACTAGCACGTTAAGAGACCATACAATAAGTGTCAGGGGCCCGAGACTGTTCAACTGCCTCCCAGCACACATAAGGGGGATTACCAACAGACCCCTGGCAGTCTTCAAGCTGGCACTGGACAAGCACCTAAAGTCAGTTCCGGATCAGCCGGGCTGTGGCTCGTATGTTGGTTTGCGTGCAGCCAGCAGCAACAGCCTGGTTGATCAGGCTCTGATCCACCAGGAGGCCTGGTCTCAGACTGGGCCGCGGGGGCGTTGACCCCCGGAACTCTCTCCAGGTAAACTCTCCAGGTAAACTACTACCACTAGTAAACATCGAAATGGTACCTCACTAGTATTACACCTCACTCTGAGCCTTTATATACCCTCTGTGTCCATGTATTGTTTGTAATGGCTTGATAAAGCTCCTGGAGAGCGAAACGTTGCCACAATAAATGTCACATTAGTTGCACTTGTGTCCTTTTACTTAGTTCTCACTTGGAAGGGTTGTCTAAGGCGTTTTCTGTACCAAGAGGCCATGTGTTGCAGTGTCTGACAAGATGAACATCAAAATGGTATACAATACCGACAGGTTGGTAGGTAAGACACATAGGCAACAGTTAGGCAACTTTATTCCGAAACGTTTCGCCTACACAGTAGGCTTCTTCAGTCGAATACAGAAAGTCGGCAGGAACAGTAGAGATGTGAAGACGATGTAATCAGTCCATCACCCTTGAAGTCGTAGAATTTGAGGTTGTCAGTCCAGGCCGAGGGACTGACAACCTCAAATTCTACGACTTCAAGGGTGATGGACTGATTACATCGTCTTCACATCTCTACTGTTCCTGCCTACTTTCTGTATTCGACTGAAGAAGCCTACTGTGTAGGCGAAACGTTTCGGAATAAAGTTGCCTAACTGTTGCCTATGTGTCTTACCTACCAACCTGTCGGTATTGTATACCATTTTGATGTGGAGCAAGTCATGGTCAACTGTATCAAAAGCTTTACGTAAGTCAATGAACATCCCCAATGGGACTTCTTTTTTCTCGGGTGCAGTGTATATTTGTTCTAGCATGTGTATAATAGCATCATTCGTATTTTTATTAGGCCTGAACCCAAACTGACAGGGGTTGAGTACGTTATGGGAGATGAGGTAGGAATAGATTAGCTTATGAATTAATTTTTCAAAAATTTTAGAGAGAAGGGGCAAGTTGGATATATTGGCCTCTTTGTTTAGGACTGATGAAGCAACTGTGTGGCGAAACGTTTCCTCAGTAAAGATACCCAAGTGTTGCACATTTATCTAATTTATCAACGTGTCGGTTCTCTGAACCATTTATCTACAGCCACAAATTGTCTGACGCAGTAGTATAGAACCGACATGTCGTCAAGGATTCATTCTCCTATTTGCTGTTATGTGGGTTATCCTGCTAGGTAATTTACACATGTAACCAGGTATGATAACTGTACCTATGTGTAACTGTACCTAAATATACTTACCTGTCCTACAGCCAGAACTACACTGATTATTACTAAGCACTATACGGCCAACAGTGTTCATTAAGTAAGGTATACACAAATACAGTTACATACATTATCATACATAACACCATATGTGTAGAGAACCTAGGATAACCCAAAAAAGTCATAGTGACTTATTTTCATTGGGGTCCTTTTAATCATTCTCTACGAAAGCAAAAGACTGGGCAGACGATGCAACATCCCCACAATGAAAAGCAGGGGTGCCACTAGCACGATAATAGACAGCATAATAAGCGTCAGGAGCCCAAGACTGTTCAACTGCCTCCCAGCATACATAAGGGGGATTACCGATAGACCCCTGGCTATTTTCAGGCAGACACTGGACAAGCACATAAAGTCGGTACCTGACCAGCCGGGCTGTGGCTCGTACGTTGGATTGCGTGCGGCCAGCAGTAACAGCTTGGTTGATCAGGCCCTGGTCTACCATGAGGCCTGGTCACAGACCGGGCCGCGGGGGCGTTGAACCCCGGAACTCTCTTCAGGTAAACTCCAGGTAATAAAGAGATAATATCTTATTATTATACTATAAAGGAGATATATTAGGAATACGGTATTATTAGTTATTTATGTACATGTGTGCTAGCAGTGTTAACGATGTCAGTATTTCTAAGAAACTAACGCAAATATATATATATATATATATATATATATATATATATATATATATATATATATATATATATATATATATATATATATATATATATATATATATATATATATATATATATATATATATATATATATATATATATATATATATATATATATATATATATATATATATATATATATATATACGAAAGGAGTCTAAAAAGAAAAGACTTATAAATGTATTAATTATGTGTGGGTTAGTTAAAGATTAGCCGGTATTCTCCCGGCCCGGGCCTTGTCCAAGTGGTGGCCCAGCCTTGGCTCCCTCTTTAGGGAGTGTCTGAGTTCATTACCTTTGTAAATTGTGAGTTCATTACCTCTGTAACTTGCTCAGCTATCAAAACTTTGGAGTCCAGTCCCTGGACCAATTATGTACCTCTGTAATCTTTTGACTACCGCCCACAGGATGGGTATGGGGTGCATAATAAACATATTAAACTAACTAACTCTGAGACCTAAGTCTCCCATGGGAGGAGGCACAAGTACCTCCTCATCTTTGGGACCAACTGTCCCCAGGCCTAGCCACAAGCTAGGCCTCTCTGGTCTGCCATCCCCACCCCAAGGGGGTAAATGGGAATGACAGTCTTATGAGCTAAAGGCTCGGGCTCAGGCACCTACCCTACCCTAGACGGGTTAGGCATGGTGTCGATGAATATGTGTGGGTGTTTCCCCGGTAACATTATCACTTCAAAGTAACTGACATAACTAGCTAGAATCATCGTACACAAATAAGACATCAAATCGTTGCTACATTTTCTGGCGACTTTCCTGTGTTTTTAACTCTATTTTCCACGAAATATTTTTTTCGGTATTTTTCCTACCAATACGTGCAGCTCTGCATTAAATGAGAAGTCACATGGGACCCTACATAATTACAATGTTGTTTCATATCCTTGCGTAAGTTTATCTAGAAAATAGCTATTTACGAATTTATACAAACATATGTACGTATAGTTACTCATACAGGAAAGTTGTGCTATTGTATAAATACTATAAGAGGAGTGTAATGTCAAGTAAGGAGCTCATTCTCTCAAGAGTTCAGCAAGTGGTCAGTTCTCCGTCATGGATCAAGACAGACTCATCCTTCGTGATTATAGATTCGGAGAGATACAATATGGTAATGTTTAGTTTGGTATTTATATGGCTTAATATCACATAGATAGGGTCAGTAACTTACATATGGACCAATTTATAGGTATATACATTTACATGCAAGAGTCTTGGTAGTGAACTTTGTGTGCGGACTTTTGTGTTAAACTTAATTATCTTCAATGTTATTATTGTATGTTGTAGAGTCTGTTCCATGTTACGAATGACAAGTTCGTAACACGGAACACTAAACGAAATTCATGTAAATTGAGTGGGAACCCTCTAAATGGTTAACAATGTTATGTGTGAAACATAATTAATGTAAACACAGAACTTGCATTCATTAACGACTGCTACTAAAGGTAATCGTCATTTGCTGAACAGTTTCAGAGTAATTGTCTCTGCCTGACTCAGCAGAGTCAACACCTACATAATTCAGTGTGTGGTTCCAGTAGCTGGAAAAGAATATACAGTTCGAATTAGGCTTAAATAGAAATGTTTCTTCATCATTGTGCACTTTCCAGCCGTGTTAAATTCATGGTCACAAGCCTGATTAATGCAGTGCTAAAAGCCTCGATATATTGCTGATCTGGAGAATGTACAGAGAACCTTCACGGCACACACAACTACAATAAAGCGCCTAAATTACTGGGAACGGTTTGAGTTCCTTGACTTGTATTCTCTGGAGTGCAGGCGAGAAAGATATATGATAATATACACTTAGAAAATCCTACAGGGATTAGTAGCAAATTTGCATATGAAAATCACTCCCTACGAAAACAAAAAACTCTACAAAGGTGCAACATTCCCCCCCCCATGACAAGCAGGGGCGCCACGATTACACTAAGAGACAACATAATAAGTGTCAAGAGCCCGAGACTGTTCAGCTCCTTCCAGCATACAAAAGGGGGATTACCAATAGACTCCTGGCTGTCGTCAAGAAGGCGCTGGACAGGCACCTACCTTAATTAAGTCAGTACCTGACCAGCCGGGCTGTGGTTCGTCCGTCAGTTTACGTGCGGACAACAGTAACAGCCTGGTTCATCCGACCCTGATCCACCACGTCGGGGGCGTTGGCACCCGAAACCCTCTCCAGGTGTCCGAGTAAAAATTTCTTTTGCAATTTTCCTCTAAAAAAAATATTAAACGAAATAAATCGACCTTCGATTGAAAATGCTGATCTTTCCAGAGTGAAGAACAAGTAGGCACAACACCGTGACTAGAACAATACACAAAGAACCAGCACATAGGAGAGAGAGACTTAGAACAACGTTATGGTCCAACTTGGACCACTGATTAGTCACTCTGTATTATACTTTCCACAATGTTAACTTATCGAACAACCATAGTTAGCTGTTCCTTATCAAATTAATTTAAGGTGGCATCGATGTCATACTTGTTGAAAAAAATAATTAGGAAATCGAATTTCATGAAGAATTGGTGTCTGTACAACTGACCCACATACCTGGAGTTTACCTGGAGAGAGTTTCGGGGGTCAACGCCCCCGCGGCCCGGTCTGTGACCAGGCCTCCTGGTGGATCAGAGCCTGATTAACCAGGTTGTTGCTGCTGGCTGCACGCAAACCAACGTACGAGCCACAGCCCGGCTGATCAGGAACTGACTTTAGGTGCTTGTCCAGTGCCAGCTTGAAGACTGCCAGGGGTCTGTTGGTAATCCCCCTTATGTGTGCTGGGAGGCAGTTGAACAGTCTCGGGCCCCTGACACTTATTGTATGGTCTCTTAACGTGCTAGTGACACCCCTGCTTTTCATTGGGGGGATGGTGCATCGTCTGCCAAGTCTTTTGCTTTCGTAGTGAGTGATTTTCGTGTGCAAGTTCGGTACTAGTCCCTCTAGGATTTTCCAGGTGTATATAATCATGTATCTCTCCCTCCTGCGTTCCAGGGAATACAGGTTTAGAAACCTCAAGCGCTCCCAGTAATTGAGGTGTTTTATCTCCGTTATGCGCGCCGTGAAAGTTCTCTGTACATTTTCTAGGTCGGCAACTTGTTTTGTACACGTGTGAAAATAGTGAACCGACGTACATCTCTGAGACTCTTGATTGCCGAACACGATTAACATGCACAGGTAAAAGTGGATCATATTTACTGAGCATCTCAGTTACGCCCAGAAAGTTTCCATTTGCGTGATCGCTAATGACAGTGGCACCAAACACTGTCAGTCCTCGCTCAGGCAGAGAGAATAAGTTAGTAGTTACCGTAGCGAGTTTAGTCGAGAGTAAATTGTCAACTGAACTTCCAGCTGATGTTGCCCGGCTACTTAGTAATTTCCACGAAGTATAGTTTTCTTTGCGGGAGAGTGAATTCTTGTCTGGTGGTATTTTCTTGTGTATCAATGGCATTATTCCCTGACAAATGTGTTAATAAGACATAACATGCGGTGTTTGGCATTTTACTGAGAAGACATTTCGCTCACCAGAGACTTGATCAGTTATCACAGAGATGAGCAAAAAGAGAGCACGTCTTGTAATTTTCTTGACTCACGAAATCGTAATGACACGATTGCAAACAAACCGGCCGGGATTGAACCCGCGGTCAGAGAGTCTCAAAACTCCAGCCCGTCGCGTTAGCCACTAGACCAGCTAGCCACAATAAGATTCATCCAACTAGGTATATTTCTACACCATAGGAAGGTTAGCACAGGCACCACTGCGACCACAAATGCAAGTTTTTACAGACGAATCTCCAGCTAGCGTGGCTGTGACGAACTCTAGCTCAAGTCCCCTCACTGCCGTCAACATGACTCACGAAATCGTAATGACACAATTGCAAACAAACCATACCCCGGCCGGGATTTAACCCGCGGTCAGAGAGTCTCAAAACTCCAGACGAATCTTATTGTGGCTAGCTGGTCTAGTGGCTAACGCGACGGTCTGGAGTTTTGAGACTCTCTGACCGCGGGTTCAATCCCGGCCGGGGTATGGTTTGTAATTTTCTTCAACCTTTGTTAGGTTAGGTAAGATTCATCAGGAAACAGGACAAGTGTTTCCCTGACGCGGGTCTTAGTCATATGATGACCCACTGCTGAAGCTTTTGGTCATCTGACCGAGACCTTCCACTGGCTTACCAGTCCACCCCCTTTAGAAATTAAAATCATAATTACAACCATTTTCAGTCTTGACTGACCCACCATCCTGACTGACCTGACACAACTGAGACACTGACACGAGTCATGTTCAGAATGAAGCAGGACATAACAAAACCAATGATTAATGCCCCCCAACAAAAAAAAAGATCTTTGGCAATGGATTACAGGGAAGCTTATCAAATACAAAATGAATACATAGCTAAATCAAGAGCACTACTCTTGAAGGAGTATGAAGAGGAGTGGTGCAAGAAAAAGGATGTTGTCTCCGATGTTTATCTAGAGAGCATGTTACAGTGGGAGATTATTATTATTATTATTATTATTATTATTATTATTATTATTATTATTATTATTATTATTATTGAAGGAGGTGTGTAAAAGTACCTTCCCATGGGGGACAAGAACTGTTTATATCATTAATTACTCAAAACCACCCACTATAACTATTTTTATACATAAAATTGCGCCATAAGGTCCCTTGCACCCGAGGTCCCTTCCCACATTGGCCCCTCACACTTGGTCCCTTTACACCTGAGAGCCCTCATACCCCGAAGTTTTCCCACTCAAGGGGCCCATTATGTCTGCGTACCCCCCACACACTTGAGGGCCCCTCATAATTAGAGCCCGTCACACCTGGGGTAACTGTCCCTTTTGACTTTATGGTAATTCACCAGTACCAATGTAGTAAATGTGTTAAATGTGAAGTACCTATGTAAGACGGGACTCTCAGGCTAATGTTGACAGGATGAGGAGAAAAATATATATATACGAGTAAACTTTTGTTGCGACGTCCAGCTTCCTGTGTAAAACTTTATCTAGCTTTAATTCTAAAGAAAGTTTATTCACGTAAATCGAAATGTCGTAATAAAAGCTTGATTTGCATATATACATACATATATATATGTATATATATATATATATATATATATATATATATATATATATATATATATATATATATATATATATATATATATATATATATATATATATATATATATATATATATATATATATATTATATTGTATATATATATATTGTTTGCAACAAACATTGCCCTCAAACATGACTCCACTGCCTCCAGCCTCCTCACTGCAACGTTTAAAATCCATCCTCACACCATATAAGAGAGTTGGTACTTCTATATTCCATAAATAAAATTCATTGTCTCAGTGCACTATCCACCTTATAGATGAATGGTTCATATCCATATTTTATCCCTCGTCTCTTCTATAGTTTACCTCGTCTTTCAGAGGCCCATCTGCCGACAGGTTCACCTCCATATTTCTGAGCACATCTACTCCTTCCATATTCCCCTCCCTGAAATCTGAAATCCATTCTTTCATTGTCTGGATTTCTTTGTTGCTCTCGTCACTTTCTTCTTCATGATTCGCCGATATTCTCCCGGCCCGGGCCTTTTCCAGGTGGTGGCCCGGCCTTGGCTCCCTGTCTCGGGAGTTTCTCAGACTAATGTCTCCCATGGGAGGAGGTACAAGTACCTCCTCATCGTTGGGACCAACTGTCCCCAGGCCTAGCCACATTCCCCGCCCTCACGGGGCTCGTGGGGAGAACCTAGGCCCCTCTAGTCCGCCAACCCCGCCCCAAGGGGGCTAATGGGAATGGCAGTCTCATGAGCTGCAAGCTCATGAGACTGCCATTCCCATTCTTCACTTCTAATTTCCTTCTTTTTTACATATAGTTAGCACATAGTTTTATGTTATTATTCTTATTTATTAGGTCTATAGGCGTATAATAATATAATAATAATAATAATAATAATAATAATAATAATAATAATAATAATAATAATAATAAATTGTTATCTGTTTTACAATAATTTTTGTACCACTGAATATATCATTGCTTAGTTAATCTTAAGTTAATTTTAAGCCTGCCCATAATGCTCTGCATACAAGGGGCTTTGGCATGTTGCATTTTAAAAAATTGTATTCCTTGTACTTCTCTGTATCATGCTCAAATAAATAAATAAATAAATAATAATAATATATTTATTTATTTCTACAAGTACATATGCAAGGTACACAGACCATAGCTGTCTTCAGTAACATACTACTATATAGAAAACCACTTGTTATGCTGAGCATTTCCCGCAAATTTGGTCAATTTTGTCCCAGGATGCTACCCACACCAGTCGACTAACACCCAGGTACCCATTTTATACTGATGGGTGAACAGGGACAGCAAGAGTCATATGGAAACACGTCCTAATGTTTTCCAGCCGTACCGGAGATTCGATCTCCGGACCTCAGTGTGTAAGCTGTGTGCGCTAGTGATCGAACTAGGCCCTAGTTACTGTTAACTGACAGACAGCCATTTTTAGGCGAAACCTTTCGCAAAGAATTCACTCAGTCTTAGAATTTGGGAACTGTATGGCATTATATTATAAATGCCTTACAGTTCCCCATGATTTACAGTATCGACAAGCTGATAAGTAAGTCACGTTTCGCCCACACAGAACATTCTACGATCAAAACTAAGAGACTGACCACCTTAAAATTACCTCCTCACTTCTACTGTCTCTAATGTTACATTCATCTGTTTTCGACTGAAGAAGCCTGCTGCGCTGGCGAAATCCTTTGACATCAATGTGAGGGTAATTAATTATACTTTGTCAGCTTAATTAAGATGTCCCGTAACTCGATCGCTAGCGCACTCATCTCTCACACAAGTTCGGTACTTGTCCCTCTAGGATTTTCCAGGTGTATATAATCATGTATCTCTCCCGCCTGCGTTCCAGGGAATACAGGTTCAGGAACCTCAAGCGCTCCCAGTAACTGAGGTGTTTTATCTCCGTTATGCGCGCCGTGAAGGTTCTCTGTACATTTTCTAGGTCAGCAATTTCACCTGCCTTGAAAGGTGCTGTTAGTGTGCAGCAATATTCCAGCTTAGATAGAACAAGTGACCTGAAGAGTGTCATCATGGGCTTGGCATCCCTAGTTTTGAAGGTTCTCATTATCCATCCTGTCATTTTTCTAGCAGATGCGATTGATACAAGAATTTTTTTTGTGTGTTCACGTTCTCTCCTAATTCTGAGATTTAACAGTCTAGATTTCAGTGCACCGAATCTGCCTTTCTGTTAAACACTTCTTTCTTTGTATATATTCCTTCTTCATAATCCGTAGATCACATGAATACAGATCGATCGATCAAATTTTTTTTTATCACTTCTATTGTGTAATCCCAATGTTGAGTCTCATTCGATGAGTTGTGCTATATTATACCTTATAATGCATTACAGTTTCATTACAGTAAGTTTCATTATAGTCAATTACGTAAGCTTCCATTCCAATATTCTCCTTATGTTATAATATTCAATTGTTGTGTACTTTGACATTGTAAAGAATCAGCCCAAGCCGTACACCTGCTGTCTCTAGTTTGTATTGGCTGTATGTCGGGACAACATACGTTAGCATTGCCGAGCTCTCAGTAGTAGTACCAGTTCCTAGTAACCAGTTACCAGTAGATGACTCACTACCAACCGTCTGTGTGAATCACTGACTGTTATTCATGTTGCTGTTGACCATAACATATTTTTGAATGCCTTACCCGCTAGGCACTTGTGAGTCAGTCTAAGATAGGGAGCAAAGAGAGGCAGGTCGGCTGTTGGCGCTTCTCATACTTCCCATTATATAGTATACGTACTACCAGCCTACGTGAGTATTTTTACCCCATCCACGTAATCGAATCCACATGACAGTGGGTAGTAGTCGAAAATATTACAGAGGTGCATAATGATCCAGCGACCGGGACTCAAATTTTTGAAAATAATTAAGATACAAGGGTAATGAACTATTTTAAGGTTTATGATTTGGTTACAATAGTAATGCTTTTTTTCTACAGACACTAATTCAGTTACAAAAACACTAGGTTGGAATTATTAGAAATGCGTAAACCTGCCATATAAGTAACCATTGTTTTGAACTTTTCAATACTTTGTTATTACAGTTTTTTGTAATAATGCACAACTCATGAAAAAAATTATCCTTGCTTTTCAGCGAGGGACGGACGACAACCCGTGGTGAAGGTCCTACACGCTCCTGTATACCAAGCCAGGTCCCCGTACCAATACCACGATCCCTTGGATCCTTACCGGGACCCCAGTACCATCAAGCCACCCTCGGCACCCATCCAGTACGCCCCAATCACTCTAGCTCCTTATCCCTACCAGCACATTACCAAGGGAAACTCCCAACCCAGAGCTATGCCCATGCCCACAGCCCCAGTCACAGTGGCACCAGTACTCTACCAACCCATCAACTACCCAAGTTATTGAGTATCTGATGACTAATAATCTATTTATGATGTTTATTTCACTTGCCAACTTTTATGTACAAAAAAGCTTCTCAAGTATTGTCACCAATTATTGCAACACTCTGTAATATAGAGGTGTATTAAAATTAATAAATAGTCTTCCACCTACAAACTGGACTGTTTACCATACTTATTCTTCTCAAGCTTGGGGAAACTTCGACCACACAAATTGTAATTGTAACAGACTCTCTTATTTCATTACTTGCTCTAAATAGCCTGGGACCTGAATGTAGTATGCTAAAATGTTTGAGTATGAAACTGGGCACAGATATACATAAATTGTTAAGAAAGGGATTGCAGTTAAACTTTTGTGGTTTCCCTCTCACATGGGAGTCCAGGAGCATGACAAGGTTAATGAATTAGCTGAACATACACTAAATAAAGAAAATGTTGAGTATAATTTTGGTTTATCTAAAAGAAGCTTACGAAACATTGCCAGAAAGGAACTAACAACCAAGGGTACGGTAGAACAGTACAGATAGGAACTAGCAGATCCATTTATCCATCATAATGAAATGTGTCAAGTTATACATATCTATAGAGTAAGTAACAAGATCAGTAGAATGCAAGATGCCATTACTGCTAGTCTAGCCTTAAGTATCTCCGGCAGTATGGTTTGCATGGAGATATCAGTGACAGAATGCAAAGAGTGCGGACAGAGACAGGGCCATACACTGGTGTGTGGACAGATACAAGGTCATACACTGATGTGTGGACAGACAGAGGACCATACACTGGTGTGTGGACAGAGACAGGGCCGTACACTGGTGTGTAGACAGAGACAGGGCCATACACTGGCGTGTGGACAGAGACAGGGCCATATACTGATGTGTGGACAGATACAGGTTCATACACTGATGTCTGGACAGGCAGAGGACCATACACTGGTATGTGGACAGAGACAGGGCCATACACTGGTTTGTGGACAGAGACAGGGCCATACACTAATGTGTGGACAGATACAGGGTCATACACTGGTGTGTGTACAGACAGAGGACCATACACTGGTATGTGGACAGAGACAGGGCCATACACTGGTGTGTGGACAGATACAGAGTCATACACTGGTGTGTGGACAGACAGGGCCATACACTAGTGTGTGGACAGAGACAGAACCATGCACTGGTGTGTGGACAGAGACAGGGCCATACACTAATGTGTGGACAGATACAGGGTCATACACTGGTGTGTGGACAGAAAGAGGACCATACACGAGCTCCACTTTTCCTATCTGGGATAATTCTTTAACGGTTTTGTTGGGAAGCCGGTTACTAAACTTACGGGTGGGACATGGGCGTCCTGCTCTGCTGGTGCTTGGCTAGATGGTCCATCTGATCTAGTCGGGAACTTCTAGTGCCTGTTTCTGTCTACAAAGGACCAGCGCTGCATGACCCTAGTGAATTTAACTCTTCTCGATCCCTTTCTTTCGTGGCCCAGTTTTGAGCAACAAATCTTCCTCGAACATCGGGAAGTCAGGCTCCATACTGAGTGAGCTGTAGGTGGTTCTTATAAACCCAACAAAGAAGAAAGAAGACAATGGAGGTGAACACTTCTCCCCTCAAGAGAGGTTCCTTGACGCTGGTGAGGGGCTCTTGATCTAGGAAATGGGATGTGTGCTCCAGTTCCCTGAACTGAGCCTGAATACCTTCCATCCCCCCACATGAGCTATATAATCCTACGAGTTTAGTGCTCCCCATAATTATAATTATGATTATAATAATCCAGGGACTTCTGCGCCAGCCTTCGTCGGGTGTGGGCTTCTCTCTCTCGCCTGAGTATCGGTGATAAATTTTCCCCGTTGCCTGTGGGACGGTTGTCCTCGTCTATTTTGCCTGCTGGGCACTTTACAGGAAGGGCACCTGTTCATCGGCTTACTTTTAGCCAGCTCCATTTTTTCTGCTTTGCGGATAATTCTTTAACGGTCTTTGGTGGGAAGCCGGTTACTGTACTCAGGTGTGGATATAGGCGTCCCACTCTGTTGGGACTTGGCAAGGGCGTCCACCGGATCTGATAGGAATGTGGCATGCAAAGAGTATGTTACAATTTATTCAGCGTATGTACACACGCCCATATAGGCTGCCTCCCAACCAGGGAACTGGGTGTTAAGGATTTAACGATTTTTAGAGTACCCATCGTTAAATCAGTACCTTAGTTCATTGTCCAATCACAGGCGAGCCCGCCAAGTGCTGAGGCGATGTGGTTCACTCGCAGTCAGCATTTGCCAGAGTTGCCTACTAGCGGGTTGAGTACGATGTTCTCTTTCTGGCTTTTGCTTTTGCCATTCTGTCACCGTGTGGTACACTGACTATTCCAATCTTTGTACATAGTGTACATAAGTGTAAATATTTTTATATATCTAGTGAAGGAAATAAAAGTTATAGTCTGTCTGCTGAGTTTGTTTTGCTCCAAACCCATTATGACCAGGTCGCAGGCCATTCTTACCTGTGTTCGTAATACGGGGGCCTGTCCGGGATCCAGAGCTGGAGTTAGAGCTGGTCTTGGTATTGCTATCGCTTTTTGTATTACCTGTCAGTCTTGCTACTGTGTGTGTATCCTGGAAGTCGTACTGTGCTATTGCTGCTTGCTGTGTACATTGCAAACAATGTGTTACATTGGGTTAATGCTATCTACACAGGTGAGGCAGTTGGTATCTGAATATGCTCTCCTAAATTTGCCCAAACTATTTCTACAGCGTTGCTGGCGAATTGCTCGTTCCATTGGCACAGAATATCAACACTCACTGCTGTGCAGCTTTGTGACATTATTCGTCCCAAATTAAGGGTTGAAGCAACTATGGCGCACCAACCTGAGGTATATCCCGCTATAGGAGCTATTAATCGCCGATCTCCTCTTAGGTTCCTTCATAATGTGGGAGGGCTAACACCAGAGGAATAAGACCAGCAGTCTCGAGAAAAGCTGAGCTCTATCTAATGAGTTGGATGGACGAAAAAAAAGGCAGTTCCTCTATTGGTCAGTGCCTCAGTGGCATGCTACACGTGGAGGTGGAGGCCTAGTCCTGGCTATCAGAGCCCTTTTGGGGTGGGGGTGTGGCATACAAAGAGTATCGAGATCGAGATCGAGGACGACGAGAGCTGTCGTAAGATGGGAAGGAAGAAGGATAAGGAAGGATGGAAATAACTGGAAAAGGATGGGGAGGAGGGGAAGAGGAGGAATCAAGGCAAGTGGCCCAACCACTTTGGGACATGTGGTATAAAAGTACTGGAGACGTAGACAGAGAGGCTAGACTGATGTCATTGCTTGATTCACTAGGAGAGGATGGCGAAGGCAGCGGCAGGAGCTGGGAGTGTCAGAAGGCAGCAAGCAGGATGAGTTGGTTATGGTCTTAAACCGTTGGTGGAGTATCGGGTTGTAAGTAGGGAATGGTCTTTCTTCGCTTTGGTACGATACAGTGTTGTCTTGGAGATGTTGGATGAGTTCTAGGCTTGTCATGCTTGCAGGGTATAGCCTCGTGGTGTAGAATATGAGTCCTTTGTGTTTAACCCATGGTGTTCCAGGTAATCGACGTGAGCTAAGTAGAGAAGGCGGTGGTGGAGTAGAGGAAGGTGGTGTTGCTTCGTTTTCAACTTCAGTAGACGAATTAGAAGATGTTTCTGGTGGTAAGGCTTCTGATTGGTTGGATTCAGTGAGAGGTGGTGGCGGTGGAGGCTTCTCATTGGTCGTTGTTGGATTGACGTCACTAGTTGGTGGTGTTGATGGAACTTCTGCAGAAGAGTTGGCGATTAAGTTTTTGGTGAATTTGAGAATTTCTTCAGAAGGTGAAGATGCTGGAAATGTAAATGAAGGCATATTATTTAATGCAAATAACTCGTTGATGGTAGAGTTAAAGGATCCAGGTACAGCCATGTTCTGCATGTGAGCGTATAGTAAGCAGTAGTGGATCTTGGTTACGTCACATGTTGGAGGAGTGATGATGGTGGAGGCGGGCTGAGTAGATGCTTGAAGTAATTTTGTAGTGTTTGCTTGTATCTTTGCAATTGCTGCATACGTTGGAGTGTTGCTTGTAGGTTTTTTCTTTGCTGCATCTTGTGTTTTCTTCATAATATCCTTTCTTGTAGGACATTTTGCTGCCAGTGTATGGTGATCATTACTCTTGCAGTTTAAGCACGCTGGTTGTGATGGAGCAGCAGCGTTGCAGGAACTGAAGGTGTGTCCCTCACTACCACATGTAGTGCAGAACTTCTTATCTTTTACTGGACATGCTTTCGTGGTGTGATGGTATGAATAACAGTTCCAGCAATGTTGAATGTAGTGGTATCTCTCTGCTTCAATGTGACCAGATTTATTCCGCGGCCTCTCCTGCTACTCTCTCTAGCCTTAACTCTATCCATCACCAAGGATTACGTTTGTGCCTTGGTGCTTTTCGCTCTTTCCCTGTTGAGAGCCTCTATACAGAAGCGAATGTTCCATCCTTGTCTGATCGCCGTGATGCCCATTGCCTTCGCTACTATGTACGCTCTCACGATCTACACAATCCTTCCATTTATAGAATGGTCACCGATATTAGTAGACATTCTTTATTCGTTCGCCGCCCCTGTTTGCTCCGTCCCTTTTCTCTTCGCCTACATTCACTCTTGTCTTCCCTTCAGTTACCACCTTTATATGTTCATGTAGCATCTCACTTTTCCCTACCCCCCTGGGAAGTTCCAGCTGTTCGGGTCTGTTCTTTCTCACTCCCTTGCTCGAAAGCTCAACTGCCTACGGTGGCTTCCCGCTCTCTTTTTCTTGATCACTTCCACTCCCATTCTCATGCCACCGCTGTGTACACAGATGGCTCTAAGTCTTCAGATGGCGTCGGATTCGCAGCAGTGTTTCCGGACAGCGTCGTGCGGGGACATTTACTATCTTCAACTAGCATTTTTACTGCTGAACTGTATGCCATTCTTGCAGCACTTATTCGTATCGCATCTATGCCTGTGTCATCATTTGTAGTAGTCTCAGACTCCCTTAGTGCTCTACAGGCTATACGAAAATTTGATACATCTCATCCCCTAGTTCTCCGTATCCAACTTTGGCTACGCCGTATCTCTACCAAACATAAAGATATTGTTTTTTGTTGGGTCCCTGGTCATGTCGACGTACAGGGCAATGAACAGGCAGACACTGCTGCACAGTCAGCAGTACATGACCTACCAATTTCCTATCGAGGTGTTCCATTTCTGGACTATTTTGCTGCAATAGCTACCCACCTTCGCACCCGTTGGCAACAACGTTGGTCAACTCTGCTCGGTAACAAACTTCATTCTATTAAACCGAGCATAGGTTACTGGCCGTCTTCTTGTCATCGGTGCCGAGGTTGGGAGACCACTCTCTCCCGCTTTCGCATTGGTCACACTCGTCTTACTCATAGGTATCTCATGGAGAGGCACCCTGTTCCTCTCTGTGAGCAGTGTCAAGTTCCAGTATCGATTAGCCACATTCTGTTAGACTGCCCTCTCTATCAACGAGCACGCAGAATTTACCTCCAACGTCGTCTTCGTTCTACTACTCTCTCTTTACCTTCCCTTCTTGCTGATGGACCCTCCTTTAATCCTGACTCTCTCATTGACTTTTTGACAACGACTGATTTACTCCACAAACTCTGATGATACTTTTCGCACTCCCCTCAGCCCTTTCTAGTTCAGTCTCTTGCTGCCCTTTACCCTTTCACCATCCACTGCCCCGCTGTTATCCGTAACCTATTACTCATCCATCTCCCTTTTGCCACCTGATGCCCTCGCTTCCTTCCTGCCCTGCAGCGCTGTATAGTCCTTGTGGCTTAGCGCTTCTTTTTGATTATAATAATAATAATAATCTGCTTCAATGTAGGTAGGACTGATATAGTAGTAGTAGACAGCAAGACCTTCGTTCAGAGCAGTGGCAGCCATGTTCACGTCGGTGAAGGTGACCTTGAGCATGGACGTTGCATTTGGGATTTTTGTAATGCTGTCAACAGTAGCCCAAGTATTTTGCGTCTCGATGGATGACTTGAGTTCAGCAGTTGATTGAGAAGTCAGAATCTTGTCAAGTTTTTTAAGGAATACTGATTTCCTTGCCCTGAGGGCAGGAGATGATGTAACAGTAAACCCTTGAGCAGTAAGAGTAGTGGTGGCTTCTGTAGTAAGTAACTTCTCTGCTTCAGCATCATCGTGACACACAACAATGAATGCTTCTTTCAGTGACAATATGGTGTTGAATTTTACTTGCAGTGCTCCTTGAACAATAGTTGCAAGAGCAATCTTCGTTGAATCATCAACGGTACCGTTTGTTGGTTTGATCTTTACACGATCTGCGTAGCTCATCGTGTAAGTCAAGGCGAAGACGACGTTGATAAAGGTTCCCCTCCCCAACGGGGATCGTAGGGAGACAGAGTAAGGAGAGCTGCTATGACCTGCCTGGAGTTTACCTGGAGAGAGTTCCGGGGGTCAACGCCCCCGCGGACCGGTCTGTGACCAGGCCTCCTGGTGGATCAGAGCCTGATCAACCAGGCTGTTACTACTGGCTGCACGCAAACCAACGTACGAGCCACAGCCCGGCTGGTCATTAACCGACTTTAGGTGTTTGTCCAGTGCCAGCTTGAAGACTGCCAGGGGTCTGTTGGTAATCCCCCTTATGCATGCTGGGAGGCAATTGAACAGTCTCGGGCCCCTGACACTTATTGTATGGTCTCTTAACGTGCTAGTGACATCCCTGCTTTTCATTGGGGGGATGTTGCATCGTCTGCCAAGTCTTTTGCTTTCGTAGTGAGTGATTTTCGTGTGCATGTAGGCTGCCTTAGAACCAGCGAACAGGGTGGTATGAGTTTAACGATTTTTAGGGTACCTGTCGTTAAATCAGTACCTTGGTTTATTATCCAATTACAGGCGAGCCCGCCAAGTGCTGAGGCGATGTGGTTCACTCGCAGTCAGCATTTGCCAGACTTGTCTACTAGCTGGTTGTGTACGGTGCTCTCTCTTTGGAATTGCTTTTGCCATTCTGTCACCGTGTGGTGCACTTACTATTCCAATCTTTGTACATGGTGTACATAAGTGTAAATATTTGTATATATCTGGTGAAGGAAATACAAATTATAGTCTATCTGCTAAGTTTATTTTTCTCCAAACCCATTATGACCAGGTCACAGGCCATTCTTACCTGTGTTCGTAATAAGGAAACTTTAAGTTTCTATCTCTATTTACAAAGGAACTTTCGTTCCTTCTTTTTCATCGCCCAGCCTTGGGCAAGAAATCTTCCTCGTTCCATCGAGAAATCGGGTTCGATACGGCTCATGTTGTCAGTGGCCCTAACAAACCCAACAAAGAAATCTTCCTCGTACCATCGAGAAGTCGGGTTCGATACGGCTTATATTGTCAGTGGCCCTAACAAACCCAACAAAGAAAGAAAGTAAACACTTTTGGTTCATAGCTGAAGAACCTGGGTTCAACCCTGGCACGGGTTTAGCGCTTGGTTTTGATTATAATAATAATAATTCGCCCTGGCACAAGTGAATATGTTGGTCATGTCTCAGTACAAGTGTTGCCCGGTGCACCTAGCAGAAGGTAGGTACCAAGGTGCTACTTACTTGCTGGCTGACTTGTGGGTCACATAAATTCAAATTCAAATTCAAATTCAAAGTTTATTCTCTATAAGGATTACAATGCTGAGTTTACAGAAATTTGGTTATTGTGTGGTTTACATGTAGTAAAATAATGATTACAGTGTACCACTAGAACGCTTAGCATGGCTAGGCATTTCGGGCAGACTTAGTTTTATTCTTAATTGTAAAATATTACAAATTATGAGGTAAGTTGGTATTATGGCTAAGTGACTAAATACTAGTTTGTGAGTTTAGCAATGTGAATGCTTTTGTTTTGGCACAGTACATAGTTTCAGTATTGGAGTATCACAGGATTCATTATTTTAAGATTGAGATTAATATTTCTGTTTATGGTCAAATGGGTGAGTGAGTGTAAGTGTGAACCACCAGGTTGTATTCGTGTAGTTAGTTGACAGGGTGTATCAGGGAGATAAGATGTTTTCTAATGGTAGTTTTGAAGGTGATGAATGTGTCTGCAGTTCTAGAGTTCTCAGGTAGGGTATTCCATTGAATTTTTGTAAAGGTTTAGTCGGACACGGGGAATGTCGTAGAGATGTTTGTGTCTGGTGTTATGCCTGTGGGTTCTGTCACAACTATCAAGAAAGCATTTTAGGTCAAGGTTGATACTAGAGTTTAAGACCCTGTAGATGTAGATTGCAAAGTAGTAAGTGTGGATGTACTGAACAGGGAGTAAGTTTAGGTCTAGGAAGAGTGGGGGGGTGTGTTGCCAGGGATGGGATTTAGTGATTATTCTTACTGCAGCTTTTTGTTGGG
The DNA here is from genome assembly GCF_038502225.1 of Cherax quadricarinatus. NCBI lineage: Eukaryota > Metazoa > Arthropoda > Malacostraca > Decapoda > Parastacidae > Cherax > Cherax quadricarinatus. The sequence goes on along the minus strand of NC_091326.1, from coordinate 1,880,773 downwards.
TTATTATTGGCTTTAGGTGTGTTGCTGCAGTTGATCCCCAAGCACAAATAGCATAGGTGAGGTATGGATAAATAAGTGAGTGGTATAGTGTGAGAAGGGCATTTTGCGGCACGTAGTATCGTATCTTGGAGAGGATCCCAACCGTTTTGGATACTTTTTTGGTTATATGCTGGATATGGGTGCTGAAATTCAGGTTGTTGTCAAGGTATAAGCCTAGGAATTTGCCCCCATTATTTCTGGTAATTAGAGTGTTGTCAATCTTAATGTTAATTTGTGCATCTCCTACTCTGCTACCAAACATAATATAGTAGGTTTTGTCAGTGTTAAGCGTAAGTTTATTGGCTGTCATCCAAGTCGATATTTTGATCAGCTCCTCATTCACAATGGTGTTGAGGGTGGCAAGATTAGGGTGAGAGATGACGTAAGTCGTGTCGTCAGCAAAGAGAATGGGTTTCAGGTGTTGGGATACGTTTGGAAGGTCATTGATGTATATGAGGAAGAGCAGGGGACCAAGGACACTTCCCTGCGGAACTCCAGTATCAAGTGGCCGTGTTGCTGATGCTGTGTCTTTAATGGTGACATACTGATACCTATTAGTAATGTAAGATTTGAAATAAGCAAGCGCATGGCCTCTTATACCGTAATGATCAAGTTTGTGAAGTAGGATGTCATGGTCTACTGTGTCAAAAGCTTTTCTTAGGTCAATAAAAATTCCTAGTGGATATTCCTTATTTTCCAATGCTGTGTAAAGCAGATCTAGCATTTTTATGATTGCATCATTAGTGCTTTTATTTTTCCTAAATCCAAATTGGCAGGGGTTGAGTATGTTTTGTGCTGTTATAAATGAATATAGTCTCCTGTGCACGAGTTTCTCAAAGATTTTGGATAGCAATGGTAAGTTTGATATTGGCCTATAGTTGTTTAAGTCTGCTTTTCATATTGGTGTTTCTTGTCAATGGATTTCAGAATGGTGCTGGTTAGCCATGGGCAGCCAAGCTGTTTGTTTGTGATCTGTTTTGTTTTTATAGGACAATGTTTGTTGTATAGTCTAAGTAATTTGTTAAGAAAAATGTCTGTCCAGTCATCAATACCATTGGCCTTGGAGAATTCTGTAGGCCAGTCAACAGTCTCTAGGTCAGCTGTGAACTTCCTTACTGAGGCCTCGTCATGGAGTCTAAATGAGACTTTGTTGTATTCAAGTGGTGGTTTACTAATGTTTGTCAGGGGGAAGGTAGGGTAGTGGTCTGTAGTGCTACCTGTGATTATCCCTGATTTAAGGGGGGCTAGTATATTGGTCCATATGTGGTCTATTATGGTTGCACTTGTCTCAGTGAGCCTGGTTGGTTTAGTTATTGTTGGTATGAGAAGTATGTTGTTCATATTGTTGATGAAATCAGTTACAGGCTGATCATCTAGTAAGCCAAGGTTGATGTTGAAGTCTCCAGCTAAGAGAAGGTGGTGCTTATTCATTTGTCTGTTTGTTATTAGTGACTTTAATTTCTCACTGAAATTTGGGATGTTTGTGTGAGGTATCCGGTAAATGGCACCGATTGTTATAGGCGTCTTAAGGATTTTTTACAGTAAAATTAGCAAAAATGTATTCCCCATATTCATCACTAAAGCAAGTGGTGCTAATACAAGATAATTGGTTAGAGTAATAGATTGCAATACCACCCCCAACTTGGTTTGGTCTGCAGTTGTGAATTGCTGTGTATCCTGGTAGAGGGTAGATATCTATTGTGTCCTGCTTAAGCCAGGTCTCAGTAAGAATAATGCAGGAGAAGGGTGTCTTTAGTGATTCAAGGAGTGCTAGGAGGTCATCATAGTGTTTGCTTAAGGACCTGATGTTGTAGTTAAGTACTGATAGACTTTTAGCATTGTTTAGGATAGTGCTGGCTTGTGATGCTGTGTAATAAAGGCAGGTACTTTCCAATAGGTTTTGATTGGGTGTCAGATTATGGAGGTTTAGATCAGGGTCAACGTGATCAATCATCTTCTAGGTTTAAATTATGGTTATTTATATCCTGAGTTGTGTGTTGTGTTCAGTACTGATATCTGTGGTGGTAGGAAGTTTGGACAAGTATATAGCTAGAGTATTTTGGTCATGTAGAGTATAGTCACTACTACACATAATGAAGTTGATGTTGTCTATGTGTTGTGCTGGAATGAGCTAAAGTACAACTAGGTATAAGCTAGTAATATAAAAATACAAATTAAAAATAGAACAAGACTCTCACTTGTAATCGCACTAAGGTCTAATATAATGACTTTTGTGGAGTCTATGTTTTGAGCTAGAATGAGCTATAGTAAAATAGGTTTAATCTAATAATATAAAAATACAAATTAAAAATAGCACTAGTCTCTCACTAGTAATTGCACTATGGTCTAATACAGTGGACCCCCGCATAACGATTACCTCCGAATGCGACCAATTATGTAAGTGTATTTATGTAAGTGCGTTTGTACATGTATGTTTGGGGGTCTGAAATGGACTAATCTACTTCACAATATTCCTTATGGGAATAAATTCGGTCAGTACTGGCACCTGAACATACTTATGGAGTGAAAAAATATCGTTAACCGGGGGTCCACTGTATAGTGAATTTGGTATTGACTATGTATTGAGTTAGAATGAGCTATGGTACAACTGAGTTTAATCTAATAATATAAAAATACAAATTAAAAATAGCACCCATCTCTCACTAGTAATTGCACTATGGTCTAATATAGTGAATTTGGTATTGACTATGTATTGAGCTAGAAAGAGCTATAGTACAACTAGGTTTAGTCTAATAATATAAAAATACAAATTACAAATAGCACCAGTCTCTCACTAGTAATTGCACTATGGTCTAATACAGTGAATTTGGTATTGACTATGTATTAAGCTAGAATGAGCTAGAGTATAACTGTGATTAATCTAATAATATAATAAAGGCACAAGACTCTCAATTGTAATTGCACTAAGGTCTTATGTAAGTTGTTTACAAGAATTAGAGTATAATTAGATTTAAATTGACAGGATAAAATATACAAATTAAGGTAGCAAAAGAATAATAAAAAAATGATGAAAATAAAAATGGCAATGACTTGGTTATAATATGCTAGTAAGATGGTAGACAGGATAATATAAAAGTTGTAGTTGAAAATACTAGTTTAAAAAAGTATAGAATAAAAATGGTCAATAAAAGAAGTTTACAATAAGTTTGATCAATCTTTCTTTCTTCTTTCAACACACCGGCCGTATCCCACCGAGGCGGGGTGGCCCAAAAGGAAAAACGAAAGTTTCTCCTTTTACATTTAGTAATATATACAGGAGAAGAGGTTACTAGCCCCTTGCTCCCGGCATTTTAGTTGCCTCTTACAACACGCATGGCTTACGGAGGAAGAATTCTGTTCCACTTCCCCATGGAGATAAGAGGAAATAAACAAGAATAAGAACTAGAAAGAAAATAGAAGAAAACCCAGAGGGGTGTGTATATATGTGCTTGTACATGTATGTGTAGTGTGACCTAAGTGTAAGTAGAAGTAACAAGACGTACCTGAAATCTTGCATGTTCATGAGACAGAAAAAAGGACACCAGCAATCCTACCAACATGCAAAACAATTACAGGCTTTCGTTTTACACTCACTTGGCAGGACGGTAGTACCTCCCTGGGCGGCTGCTGTCTACCAACCTACTACCTATAAGTTTGATCAATATAGAAATATATTGAATGTATAGAAATATATGGAAATAAACTGTTACTGCACTACAGATCATTGATTTGATTTGATCTGATTATTAAATTATATGACTACATATAGCAAATTGATCATTTTGTTATATTATTAACTGTAATGTTACAAAATTGTAAAACTATAATGCTTCAAAATTGAAATGTTCAATACACAAATAACCCGCACATAAAAGAGAGAAGCTTACGACGACGTTTCGGTCCAACTTGGACCATTGTGACTTTGTCACAATGTGACTTGATATTGTAAATTGTTTACAGTAACTCTTACCATTAAATTTATTATAGCTTAGATAGTTTTAAGTTATATTTAAGCCTTATAATGCTCTGCATACAAGGGGCTTTCCACATGTACACCCCTCTAGGAAGGTTCCTTGATGTTGGTGAGGGGCTCTTGATTTAGGGAATTGGATCTGTGCTCCAGTTCCCCGAATTAAGCCTGAATGCCTTCCACATCCCCCCCCCAGGTGCTGTATAATCCTACGGGTTTAGCGCTTCCCCCTTGATTATAATAATAATAATAATCCACATGTACACCCAACTACTATAATACCTTGTAAAACTATGTATCATGTCCTAATAAAATATTATTATTATTATTATTTTTACTATAAGTCACCTTGTATGACTTATTGTGGGCTTAGCGCTTATTTATGATTATAATAATATGTTACCATGTATGATAATTTGTGTAACTGTATTTATGTGTACCTGTACCTAAATAAACTTAAGAAATAAATATTGGCACAGGGGCCAGGAGCTATGAATCGACCCCTGCAACCATAATTAGGTGAGTACAGGTACACATAAGTTTAATTATGATACACAGTGTAAATTACCTAGCAGGATAACCCAGAAAATTCACACAAAGTGACATATTTCCTCTGGGGTACTGCTGTATCTTAGATTATTGGCACACATAACTGCGATAAAGCACCTCAGTTACTGGGAACGCTTGAAGTTCCTAGACCTGTACTCCTTAGAATGCAGGTGGGAGAGATACATGATTATATAGACTTGGAAAATCCTAGAGGGATTAGCACCAAAATTGCACATGAAAATCAATCCCTATGAAAGCAAAAGACTCGGCAGATGATGAAAAGCAGGGGTGCCACTAGCACGATAAGAGACAACACAATAAGTGTCAGGGGCCCAAGACTGTTCAACTGCCTCCCAGCCTACATAACCTGGAGTTTACCTGGAGAGAGTTCCGGGGGTCAACGCCCCCGCGGCCCGGTCTGTGACCAGGCCTCCTGGTGGATCAGAGCCTGATCAACCAGGCTGTTACTGCTGGCTGCACGCAAACCAACGTACGAGCCACAGCCCGGCTGATCAGGAACCGACTTTAGGTGCTTGTCCAGTGGGGAGATTACCAATATATAAGGGGAGATTACCAATATATTCCTGGCTGTCTTCAAGCAGGCACTGGACAGGCACTAAAAGTCAGTACCTGACCAGCCAGGCTGTGAGTCATATGTTGGACTGCATGCAGCTAGCAGTAACAGCCTGGTTGATCAGGCCCTGGTCCACCATGAGGCCTGGTCACAGACTGGGCCGCAGGGGCGTTGACCCCCGGAACTCTCTCAAGGTATACTCCAGACCCTTCAAGGGGCCATCCTAGGAAAGGTTGGAGAGATGGGGTAAAGGAGTTTTGTATGCGAGGGGCTTGGACTTCCAACAAGCATGCGTGAACATCTTAGACAGGAGTGATTGGAGGCGAATGTTTTTTATGGCTTGATGTGCTGTTGGAGTGTGAGCGAAGCAGCATTTATGAAGGGAGTTAGGGAAATTGGTTAGCCAGACTCAAGTCCTGGAGTTGGGAAGTACAGTGCCAGCAATCTGAAGGAGGAGTGAATGATGATGAAATTGTTTCTTCTTTTTCAGGTCACCTTGCCTCAGTGGGAAATGGCCGATGTGTTAATACAAAAATAACAATAATGATTTATGACATCTCAAGAGGAGGTAAGGAAACAAAGATGTATGGGACAAAAAGAAAGATTATTTTGTAAACATTCTTTATTGAGTCAAGAATGAGTACACAAGTTTCTCTTTACACTTTTAAATCCCCCGGGTTTATAGCCACCAAGCATATACAGTATAGGTAACATTGGGTTGATCCTTACAAACACATTTCTGCTGTGGGAGCTCCTACAGTCCCATATGGAATACATAATACCTCATTCACACCATTATTCACCTCTCTGTCCTCAACATGGTCCATCTGCATGTTTTGCACTCAGCATAAGGACTCCACCTTCACTACTGCTTGTTAAGGTAGTTTGCTTAGGTCCAACCTCAGCTAGAAGTTTAGCATAAGTTCCAGACACCAGTCATTTGTTTGTGATAGTATAAAAAAAAAAACTCTACTCTCTCTCATGGTGCTGTATAGCCCTTGTGGCTTAGCGCTTCTTTTTGATTATAATAATAATAATCTCCCTCATGGTAAATGATGGCATAAGCTGACAAAGGGAGAAAAATACTACAGTAAGCTGTTATAAAGCTGGTCTCTATATAGTAATACTATTTTGGGGGGAAGAAGCAACTAAAAAAGTACATTAAAAATTGAATACCATGTGCTGTGAAGGCCTTTTTCACATGCTATTCAATTTTGGGTGAACATTTACAAAAAACTGCACTATATATAGATCAGCTTTATAAGAGAGCTGACTGCATGTTGCAGGGAGAGAACCTTGATTACTGTTGCAAAGTTTCAGTCAGGGCTGAACTTTTTCAAAGCCTCTGTTTTTTTGTATACTTGACAAAGTTCAGCCCTGGACAAAACTTTGTAGCAGTAACAATGGTTTCCCTGCAGCATATCTTATTCTCTTTTCTTCACACTGGATCATTTTTCTAGCAGTTGCTGATATACTATACCCAGTGTAAGGTCATCTTTGTGAATATTGTAAAGTTTGTATATGGTCCTGCTAATTCCAATAGTGGCTCCATTTCATTTGAGGGCTCTGTAGACACTCCTTTCAAGGAATTTTCCTTGACACTAGTAATGGACTCTTGATCTAAAGAATTGGATCTGCCCTCCCCTTATATTAACCTGATTACTTCCCATTACCTAGGTGTTGTTTAACTTCCCCATGAATATTATAATTTGTGTGGTCTGGGAGATGTGTTCTGGCAGTCCAGTCTGACTACCATCATCCTGTAGTTGCATCAAGGGTCCTGGGAAGACCCAGTTTCTTTTGCCTTCCCGAGCTGTTTCTAATGTTGACTGGAGTTTTGGGCTTTACTCCTAGTTGACATTGAATGCAACAAAACTACCTTAGTGAGCAGTAGTGAAGGTATTTCTATGCTGAGCACTATACACTCGATGGACTGGAGGGCCAGATGGGCTCCCCATGAAGTAATGTATTTTTCAAATCAAAATGTTATAGAAGCAAATGTTTTGTCCTGTAATAAGTTATTATATTTTTTAAAATAATCTTTGATACTGTATTACTTTAAATAATATACATGAGTAATTTTGAGTACAGTACAAATATCCATGAATTCACAATATCATTGATGCTTTATTAATTATATTTCAAAAACAATTTTCAGGATTATACCACTGTAGCCTCAGAGTCACATTATTATATACAGTACTATTTGGGCGTTAAGTTAGTTTCACTACAGCTACCCAAAGTACACATCCAGTAATATACACATTTCATTATCCTGAATAAAAATCGAGTTCCATTTCATACTTGCAACTAGCTACCTCAGTAAACTTCCTGTATTTTATATAGTACTATGTATAATTTTTCCCGTCTGAAATGGGAAAGTTTAAGCTTTAGTTATAACAAAGTTAGTGTTTGTTTATATTGTTAAAAGCCTTGGTGTTAATTTTTCTTAAGAAATACTATATAAGGTCTCTGCTTAATAAGTTTTATTTATTGTTATACAAAAAGTCATGAGGTATTCTTGAGAAAAAAAATGGTTCTTACATCTAGATTTAGATGGTTAACAAAGAAAAAGTGCTTGTCAGTTAAACTGGCTTTCTCTGTTATTGTTTTATACAACATGCATGTACTGATACAGTATTGCTTGTAAATAAAAATTCAGTCAATTCAATAAGTGTAGTACAAGGCAGTGCCCTCTCATTTAATGTTGGCAACATAAAAAAAAAAAAAAAACACCAACCAAATATCAGTTATAACACTGCAGTCACTTTTATTTTCAGTCACTTGTAATATCATGGTTCTCATTTTTTTTTTTTTTTAAGAAATTTGCAAATGCAAAGTAGCAAGAATTATATTCTAAAGACCATCATCATCCTTGAATAGCCTTATCAGAAGGTTTCTTTCTACAGATTCATTATTGGCAATGATTCCAAGTCTAAGACTTGATTTTTACCATTTTAAATAGTGAGGTAAGGAAAGTACAGTACTGTATACAAATTTCAAAAATCATCAAAAAAACAATCCATGGAAAGAGAGAGCAAATGCAAAAAAAGGTTTATAAAAAGTATAGAGTGTAGTCTGATGACATTTGAAATGTGCTGACAATGTGTGTTCTCTTTTAAAAAGTTTACATTATTATTATTATTATAATCAATTAAAAAGTTTACAAAATATTCTTATAACACTATTGGCAGTGAATGGTATTATGGTAAGTAATAAATATTATAGAGATAAAATTTAATGTTGATAGCACCATATAAGTAATGCTACAAAGTCATTAAAAAAAAAGAGCATAGGCAACTGAGCTGTCTTAGAAAATAATGATAACTGGATAATGAGTTTATTGCTCTCACATGAATACACACAACAGTATAAATGTCAGAAATGAAATTTCATTTGAATAGCACCATATTAGTAATGCTAAAATGTCATTAAAGTAAGCAGAGCTTAGGTAACTGAGCCATCCCAGAAAATGATGTGATTGATTAGTTAGTGTGTTTATAACTCTCATGTCGATACACCTAACAAGTAGACATACATGATTTCCTACTGACTAGTATGCAAGCACAAGCTTGGCCAACACTACTTATTTTATAACAGTGAAATGGTTCCAGTGGCAGTGACAAGCAGTATGCGGGCAGTGCTCAAGTAAAAGAGAAATAGGAAAAAGGATGGAATAGTAATAAGCTAATTTTAGTTTTATACTGAAGTTTTAAACTTCTGTAAGTAGTTTATCTGTTACCCTATGCCTGCTGTATTCAACACATTATTTTTAACAATGTTCATTGTATGTAATTCAGGGACTAAATTTGTGAAGATACTCTCAAAAGTTTTGTGTATGTTATGTCTATTCCTTATCATAAGAGATCACAGTCATATTTGAAATCTATGCACCCATTTTGCAACCTTTGTTCCAGATGAATCTGAACTTACATTCATAATATATTACACAAAAGCTGAATGTGTTCTAAAAAATGTGTCAATAACAGTGCAAGTGTTTTTCCCATTGTACGTTAGTTAATCAACACAAACACATTCATTATCTTTTTCTTTGGCAGAGGATGTATGATCATTTCATGTCAACAGCTTCTGACAGCAAATTAGGAAATGAGTAGTTCAGCAAGAGGACGAGCACAGCACACCTCCACGAAATGGAAGCAGATAAAAGAAACGAGTATTACAAGCAGATATGCCTCAGCAGACAGGACAACACTGATCTTTTCTGAGCACTGGGTGGTCACATGTTGCAGGTGGACACTCAGTTACACGGCACTGAACATTTCCTCTCTGGAAAGATGGATATTTCAATTTAAAAAGGTATGTAATAAAATATAGAGGGCAATACTAATATGTAATTCATTAATGTTAAATATTTAAAACATAAAACGTATTACAGTCATTAGCTTAGGTTATACTTTGTCATAGACAAATAACCCTCATGTAGGAGAGGAGGAGCTTGCAATGATGTTTCAGTCCAACTTGGACCATTTACAGTCACAAACAGAAGGAGAGAAGGAGGCAGTATATATAGGCCAGCTGACAGGGACAGGACAAGAGAGAGATAACAGGAAAGGAAGTAGTAGTAGTAGTAGTGGAGTCAGTCAAAGACCAAGAAAGAGGAGCACTGCAGGAGAGCTAAGGGCCCACAAACAGAAAGAACAAAAATGGGGGGTAAAGAGTAAAGGCCCAAACACCCAAGGCAGTGCTCCTCTTTGGCCTTTGACTGACTCCACTACTATTACTACCCCTTCCTACCGCCTCTCTTGTCCTGTCCCTGCGGCATTGTATGACCCTTGTAGGTTTAGCGCTTATTTTTTATTATAATTGTCCCATCCCTGTCAGCTGGCCTATATATACTGCCTCCTATTAGTGTGACTTTGTAAATATTGCAAGTTGGACTGAAACATCATTGTAAGCTCCTCTCTCCTATTTGCATGTTATTTGTCTTTGTTTCAGTCATGGTATTGTGCATTTTTGTTCTTTATACTTTGTCATACAGTACATATAAATAAGATGTGTGGGCTATGGTATTTTATTAATGAAGACGTTTTGTCTACCAGGGACTTTATCAATTTATTCGGAGATTATTGTAATTAGGGAGAAGTGCTAAATGCAGGGGTCATCCAGTGCTTGGGGAATGGGAGATCAAATTCAATTTAAGGAAGGGAAGGCCTAATCCAATTCTTCATCCAAGGCACTGGACTTGTCCCTTCCTACCTTGGATCAAACGTCATTACCTCCCATTTCCCTTGCACTGTATGACCCTATGGGTTTAGTGCTTCCCCCTAAATTTAATAATCTAAGAGTTGACAAAGTTTCTGGTGGACAAATGACTTCATTAATAAAATGCAATAACCCACATATTGTGTCTTATTGACATATTACCTGGAGTTTACCTGGAGAGAGTTCCGGGGGTCAACGCCCCCGCAGCCCGGTCTGTGACCAGGCCTCCTGGTGGATCAGAGCCTGATCAACCAGGCTGTTGCTGCTGGCTGCACGCAAACCAACGTACGAGCCACAGCCCGGCTGATCAGGAACTGACTTTAGGTGCTTGTCCAGTGCCAGCTTGAAGACTGCCAGGGGTCTGTTGGTAATCCCCCTTGTGTGCTGGGAGGCAGTTGAACAGTCTCGGGCCCCTGACACTTATTGTATGGTCTCTTAACGTGCTAGTGACACCCCTGCTTTTCATTGGGGGGATGGTGCATCGTCTGCCAAGTCTTTTGCTTTCGTAGTGAGTGATTTTCGTGTGCAAGTTCGGTACTAGTCCCTCTAGGATTTTCCAGGTGTATATAATCATGTATCTCTCCCTCCTGTGTTCCAGGGAATACAGGTTTAGGAACCTCAAGTGCTCCCAGTAATTGAGGTGTTTTATCTCCGTTATGCGCGCCGTGAAAGTTCTCTGTATATTTTCTAGGTCGGCAATTTCACTTGCCTTGAAAGGTGCTGTTAGTGTGCAGCAATATTCCAGCCTAGATAGAACAAGTGTCCTGAAGAGTGTCATCATGGGCTTGGCCTCCCTAGTTTTGAAGGTTCTCATTATCCATCCTGTCATTTTTCTAGCAGATGCAATTGATACAATGTTATGGTCCTTGAAGGTGAGATCCTCCGACATGATCACTCCCAGGTCTTTGACGTTGGTGTTTCGCTCTATTTTGTGGCCAGAATTTGTTTTGTACTCTGATGAAGATTTAATTTCCTCATGTTTACCATATCTGAGTAATTGAAATTTCTCATCGTTGAACTTCATATTGTTTTCTGCAGCCCACTGAAAGATTTGGTTGATGTCCGCCTGGAGCCTTGCAGTGTCTGCAATGGAAGACACTGTCATGCAGATTCGGGTGTCATCTGCAAAGGAAGACATGGTGCTGTGGCTGACATCCTTGTCTATGTCGGATATGAGGATGAGGAACAAGATGGGAGCGAGTACTGTGCCTTGTGGAACAGAGCTTTTCACCGTAGCTGCCTCGGACTTTACTCTGTTGACGACTACTCTCTGTGTTCTGTTAGTGAGGAAATTATAGATCCATCGACCGACTTTTCCTGTTATTCCTTTAGCACGCATTTTGTGCGCTATTACGCCATGGTCACACTTGTCGAAGGCTTTTGCAAAGTCTGTATATATTACACCCCTCAAGGAAGGTTCCTTGATGTTCGTGAGGGGCTCTTGATTTAGGGAATTGGATCTGTGCTCCAGTTCCCCGAATTAAGCCTGAATGCCTTCCACATCTCTCCCCCCAGGCGCTGTATAATCCTCCGGGTTTAGCGCTTCCCCCTTGATTATAATAATAATGTATATATTACATCTGCATTCTTTTTGTCTTCTAGTGCATTTAGGAGCGTAACTTGTACTTGGGTGTATAGTGATTGGGAAAAGTCTTAATGTGAAAGAATGTAGTTGTATAAGAGTAGCCAGTCAATCAGGTGAGGCGAATGCAGTGTTAGGTTTGGAAAGAATAAGCCTTGCTAAGACTTATGAGACTGAATGATCCAAAATTTTTAGAAATAGTACTGGTAGTGGGTATTACTGCTGATTCTAAATATAATATGCCATGACAGTTGCTTTCTTTGTTAAGTCTTGTCTCTAGTTAATTCATAAGATAGTTCTTGGGCTTCAATGTATAATGCTTGCATAACTGTCATCCATCTTACATGCATATACATGTATCTATTCTTTGATTCTGGTATCTATTCTGGAAGCTTCTCCTACATAAACCTTGTCACATCCTTCACAGGGTAAGGTATAAATGCCAGCATTAGTGTTTCTTTTTAACAAGGTCTTTTATGGTGTTTGGTGAAATGTTGGTGATCCTGACATCAAAAAGATGGCAATAAATTTAAAGCAACAAATATGAGCTACAGTATTACTTACATAAAAAAAACACCCAAGCATGGAATCGTTGGGGGTCTTAAAAGCAAGTAGGCTTTCCTTCACTCCCGTGTCTCTCAAGGAAGAATGTAATCACATCAACCAAATCTGATTTCACAGGATGTCACTACTCGCTATTTTATAACTGAATGCAGGAAGAAAGCTGAGAAAGTACTACACAACTCTAGGTCTGACACTACACCCAATAGCTATATTGTACTACCTGTCAACCAAACGAGCAAGAACTGCTTCAATACCTTAGCACAAACCAGTATCAGGGTTCCCAATACTTCATCCAAAAACATTAAAAAAAAAAAAAAATCTAGTGGAAAATGAATGAACACTGCTGTAGGCTTTTATATCAAGTGGTGGTTGTGGCAATATTTATGTTAAATAAGTCCAGGGACTTAGATATCAAGAGTCAAAGAATATATATATATATGCATGTTGGAGTTGTGATGCTAGTAATGCATACACTCTACACCAAAAGCCACCTTGAGGGGTTGTATACACTGTATTAAAAACTTTAAAATTGTATTACCAGCAGCTCCATACGGTAATGCAATTAATACATACCCGACATCTGCACACAGTGCAAGGATCCTTCTGCCAGGCTTCTCCAGGGAGTCGTTCATGGCCATCATCATTGCATAATTTTCTCCTCCTCTTTCGAATACTTCCACTACACTTATGCTCTAAAGTGCTGATCTGATGGAGAAACATAACATTTTAATCATTTTTTGTTAGTGTTGAATAACTGGTACACAAATATTGGAAAGAAGGCCATTACTATTATTATAACACAGACTAAGAAAAAAGCAATTATATATAGCCACTATATCTGATTTTTATCTATTTTGATTGTATTATGAAATAGGAAGAAATAATATAAATTAAATACATTGTTAATGTGAAAGAAGAGTATAAATGTAACCTACTCATTAGTGGATCCTCTATTATATGTACAGTATATGTCTGATCCTGGCCATATGTGTTGAGCTGATTTTGGCGAGTAGGCGAGTTTTTTTCCACCCTGAGCTCCCAAGACCCACGTAACTAACATTACAATAAATTTTTAATAAGAATTGTATGCATACTAAGTTTAGAAAAATAAACAATTGCATACTTATCTTAAAAACAATGTTAAACTTGAGTTTTGTGCACTCTGGTCAGTCACTGTATAACTCCTATGGGTTTAGTGCTCCCACCTCCCATATATATTTTTAATGATAAACCTCTTTAAATTTTATCTGATTTCTTTCCATTCCTCAGGCTCTGTATGACCCATATTGACTTAGTTCTTGTTTTTTCAATAACTAAATGACCACTATAGGTTTAGTACTTTTTTTGTAATAGGTGGACATCATTTGGGACTGAATTTATTTTAGATTAATCAAGGGGTAGCACTAAACCCATAGGGCTCATAAAGCACCTGGGGAATGGGAAGCAATCAGGTTTAATCCAAGGAAGGGGAGGATAAATTCAGTTTCTTATATCAAGAGCCATTTACTTGCATCAATACACTTTCCTCGAGGGGTTGGAATTGGAGCCTAGTGACAAAAGCTGACAAACTCTTGCACAGCAACCAAATCCCTTCAAGGGGTTGCCTTATGTCAATGAAGAGCTCTTGATTTAGGAAGTGGTGCTACCCTCTGCTTCATTATCTCAAAACTATTACCTATTCCCAAGGTGTTGTATGACCCCCTATGTGTTGAGCAGCTTCTCATGATTATAATTATAATACTGAAAAGTACTGTATCTAGTGTACTTGAATACAGATATCTTTTCATACAATACAGACCTTATTATTAAGCTCATACACTGTTTTTGAGAGCTGCTCTACAAGAGCTTCAATCCCTTCTATTCGCTGTTCTGTCATGTCTTGCTCATAGCTTCCCAAGTCATGTTCATTGCTGTCTTCTTTATTTTTATTTCTTGGTATCCATCCTCTGACACTTTCTTGACGATGACTATGGATGGGTCTAGGTACAGTTCTTTGAAAAATCAATGGGAAAAGGAATAACCAAGCAAAAAACGAGTGTAAAAATTTTATGCCGAATTATTTAATTTATGCCAGTACAGTATATTGCACAAAAATCTAAATATGTAATATGAATTTACAAAAAACTTTATGCAGTACATTATCAGATGTAATTAATGTACTAACCTTTGTCTGTGTTCAGAATTGGTGATATTTTCTGAATTATTACTAAAGAAAACTGGTGATGCCTTTATTTCATTGGTAGCTAGTTTTTCGCTGGTTATTCCCATCAGAATGTGTTCTTGATCTTCAATGTGTGAAAATTGAGCTTGCCGACGGAAACGGATGCCTGGTGCTTGGGTTAAACTGTTGAAGTTGCCAGCATTCCGACAGTCTACAAATATTTTCGTTAGTTAAATTGAATTGAATATTTAAACCTTAAGGGAAGTAAATTTGTTAAAACAAAGTTACATGTAAAAAGGATAAAAATGTGATATATAGTGTGAACACTAAACTTGCATGTGATTCTTCCCATAACATCATACAAGTCAGAACCTATCATGAAAGACTACTCCTATGGCCATAATTCACATCCCGACTCTCCACATCACTGATTTTGTGATATAATGTAACATTTATAAGTCAGTCACCATTAAGGTGAACTCAATATAGCAACCCAATCACCTCCAGCAAGTGTAAGATGAACTTTGTAAGACAAACACAAGAAATTCTTAATCATGAAAGCCAGAGAGGCAAGAATGGTAGTCTTGAGAACCATCATGGGTGAAAAATTGAAGTGGAGCACAATGGCTGCGTATGCTTCAATTAATCATGCAAGAGCCACAACAGTCGAGTGACTGGTTACAGCCTAGTAAACACAATTTACTTTAAATATGTTATAAACAGAACTCCAAGATAACAGGACGATGTCTACTCTGGACATACTTCTACAGTTGTTGTTGTGTATGCTAGTGATTGGAAAGAAACATCAATAAAGTGAGAGCAAAACCATGCAAAGACAAAAGATGTGGCAATAAGAATGTTTAACTGCAACTGGCACTCATGGAAACTAGATAAAGCAACTGCAACTGTATTTTTTCTCTTGCTTTAACATGCTATTTTATAATGAATACTATTCCCCTGAAATTTTTTGCCTCCATATATAATGCTAAAGTTACATGACAAAATAATAAATACTGTACTATTGTGTACTTTCAGCTTAATCTAGCATCCACTTGGTGTATATATGTATGACTGTATTAACACATTTCCATCCTTTTTACTGTGGTGTGTTTACTCAGGATGAACAGTACTCTACTCCATCCTCTTCCTCTTTTTTATACCATAGATTTTTTTTTATCTTAATGGTGGACAGAAAAATGTGTGCAAGGGAACACTGTGGATTTAAACTACAGATATGGGAAAAGGAAGTCGCTTATCATTTCACCAATTTTTCAGACTTGCAGCTACACTGGGTAAATATGGCTAAATTATGGCTGGTAGAGTATGTGTTACTGGCATGATCTGACTCATGTTTAATAAGCTTCAAGAAGAATTTTATATTCAGCAAAAGATTTAATAGTGATCAATTTTGACTTTATATTCTCATTCCATTAAGTGACCCGACAACTGAACAGTTTTTCAACTAAAACAGGAAACGAATCCAATGTGCTTCTTTTTTACCGCATTAAATTTAGCATCGCCTGGTGAATTATGAACACGTATAGAAATTATTCTCTAACAGATTGGCTACCTACAAGGTCTACCATCACCAACCCAGGAAGCAGTAACTTCTAGTGGTGTTGGTCTACTAATGTTCATTTGTAATAAGCCAGTGTAGCAGTTGTATTCTCCACATGATGTGACACTGCTACTCTCTGGTGCCAGTGATGTGAATTTTAATCTTGTTACTCCTTTACTACCCTCTTTTTGCAGCAATTAAATTACCACCCTCAGTCTACAGCATCATATCTTAAGTGCTCTTTACTACCAGAATGGTTCAGTAATCTTGAGTAATTCTGCTATTGTATTTGTTTTTTCACTGAGTTTTGTACAGGCACTTACATCAGTGAAGTTACCATGAATCCTGTACTATGTCAGGAAAAAGGGTGTAAAGGTATATGGAACCTAACCACCACTTTACTAGTAAAATATAAAATATGCTTTGTGTAATGGATTTACTACATGTATACCTGCATGTTAAGCAATGGATGTATGTATCAAAGAAAATAGTGACTAACAATACATAGCTATACAATATTCAATGGAGTGATCAGGATTCAAATCAGTGGTTTAGGATTGCCAACCCAGCAGTGCCTTAGCCTTTATATCATGGAGGGTCATAAGGTTTTTCATAGCCAGGATAGTGTGGAACTTGGTAATGGCCACTAATTCTAGCACTGGTAATCTCAGTAGGGTCTAACTCCTTTCACTCCAATGAATTGCTACATTCCTTCATTACAGATTTTAAGCGTATAAAATAGGTATATACTGCATGTGTATTTTCCTTCATTAATAATTGTATTTTAGTGACTAAGCCTTAAGTTTAGTTTCAGAATACATTAGGTAGTATGAAAAAATAGGAGACCTTCGACTCACTTGAAAATTACATACCTGTACAGCAGTCCGTCCATATGCGCAAATCAACGTACGGAAGCTTTGAGCACTCCATAAATGCTGGGCTCTGCTCACGAGGTAACACAAACACATCAGGTGTCATGTCTTGTATGTTATCACCATTGTCACACAATACTCTTCCCAGTGTGGCCTGCTTAATTTGTGCCAACTGTTCAGGCTTGAATGTGGTAGGATTTTCATACCAGAATCTGTATAATAGTAATAATCTATTGAAATATACTTACATGTTGCAGTGTAAATATATGTATACAGAGAACTGGAAAAGAATCCTTCCTTTGTAATAGTAAGAGGCGACTAAAATGCCAGGAGCAAGGGGCTAGTAACCTGTTCTCCTGTATAAATTACTAAATTTAAAAAGAAAAACTTTTGTTTTTCTTTAAAATGACCTTAAAAGAAAAACAAAAGTTTTTCTTTTAAGGTCACCCTGCCTTGGTGAGATAAGGCTGGTGTGTTAAAAAAAAAATATATACCGTAGCTTAGCTGTAACAAGTTTTTATAAAACCTGAGATGCAAAGTCATCTGCAAAAGCAGATTTGAGCCTTTTTAGTTGATCCTCAAGGGAGTTTTTTTGATGGTAAGGGGCTCTTGATCAAAGGAATTGGACCAATGCTCCAATTCCTTGAATCAAGCTTAAATACCTTCCATTTCCCTAAGTGCTGTATGACCCCTATGGGTTTAGTGTTCCCCCATTAACGTAAAAAAAAAAAAAAGTGCAAACAGAAGTTCTTTGCCATATTTATTTAGGCCTTTAGCTAAGTAGATCACAAATTGGTAATTTGCTGTGCAATTTGTTGTCCATCTAGACTGAAATTTATTGTTTCTCCCTGACTAGCAAAAGACCTTTTTGAATATCTCGCGCTGTCTGCCGAGATATCACAGATGACCAAAGTGAAAAACCATTCCCTGCTCAAGGCAATGCATATTTGTATTATTTTGCTATAAATTATGTAAATAATGAATTCTGTAATAAATAGATGGTAATAAAATGGCTTAAATCTAAATACTGTACACATAGAATAATGAAGTAAACTATTAATTTATTGACATTAGAATTAAATATATTGTGTGTTGCTTTAATGTACTTGACTAGAGCCTAACTAAAATGTTTAGATAAAAAATGCATTCACATATTTAGTGAGCCCCCAGCAAGGAACAGTAAATGCATACCATAACCATGCAACCATCCACAGTAACCTGACCTTTCACACACACACACCACTAGGATATTAATTAATCATAGTGTAATAAGAGTAAGAACTGACCTGTCACCATCACGTAACCGTCTAAATTGGTCCACAAGAAGGCACAAGAAAGTTGGTCCTACTCTGGCACCTTCAACAGGGTCTTCCAACAAGGCACCAACCCACACATCCACATTTCCTTAAATAATTTTGTAGGCAAGTGTTACAGTTCCTATGCCAAAACATATATGTATAGCAAACTGCTACAGAATTTCATTAAATTCTGCCAATGGTTGAAATTTTAATGATGCAATACAAGAAAACTAAAACCAATATTTTTTTATAAAAAATGACAAGTAAGAACAGGGACAAAACAGTAGGCAACAGGTGGTACATAATATTAAGTTTATTACCTGGATGACCATATAACTGCTTAAGCTTATTTCGAATGTTAACTGATGATATGTGAGACCTCAGTTGATCAAAGCTATCTGGCACTGAGAGATTACAAGCTCTTCGCCATTCTGTGTAGCCAGGCAGAGCATGATCTCGTCCTCTCTGGATGTTGAGAGAAGCGAGATCAAGTGCCACTTCGTGAGCAGCACGGAATAATTTTTCTGTCAGCTCTGTATTTAGAAACTGGCCAGGCATCTACAAAAGAAAATATAAGATTTGGAATTAAACTGCAACTGTGCCTGATAGATTACAATTTCAGGTCAAAACCTATCAATATTTACGAGGTATCACTAGATGGAGAATAAGATGCAATAAATATTCTTAGGTATACACAATGATAATATTAGGAAAAGAAAATACTATAATTAATGCACTGTACTGTACTGTAGTGCATTGTATTGTAATTCACAACTTGGCATTATAAATGCATGGCAGCAAAGGACATCTATTAGAGGAAACATTTCATCATGAATGGCTTTTTCAGTCCTAATACAGTACAAAGATAACTAAGAAACTAGTACGTATTAATAATGGCAGGAGTCAGATGGTAAGCAGCATTTTTGTGAATATTAAATATAATACTGTACTGTAATAATATGTATTGTGCAATATCTGCTGAGTGACACTACCTTATGGTTTGTTAATTTATAAATAATGATAATTATAAAATTTTATCAATAACTTTGTTGTTTGTCAACAATAAGTGTGTGTGTGTGTAGTTGTGTGTTGTATAAAGCCTCTATATCCCCCATACCCCTTCAAGGAAGTGTCTTGATGTTGGTGAGGGACTCTTGATTCAAGGAAATGGATGTGTCCTTCCCTTAAATGGATCAAATCTGACTGCCTTCCACTCCTCAGATGTTATATAATCCCCTACGTGTTTTGCACTTCCAATAAATAAATAAAATAATAATAATATGTACACCCCCCACACATAATATAGTACGTACATAGGTATCTTGTAGTTAAGCAGTAGAACTTTTGGTTCACAACCAAAAGAACCTTAGTTCAGTCCTAGACTGAGCAACTTCTTCATGCACCTGCTGTTCAAGTTCTCCCTCCTAACAGTAAATATACCCAGAGTTAATTGGCTGTTATGAAACACATCACAGAGGAGAGCACCTAAGGACCCTAACAGAAATAAGCTACAATGCTTGGTTTTTTTGGGGTATCCTGGATTATTAACTGTCTAATGATCTGAAGATTGTCTTCTGCTGTAGAACAATACTGTATTTTATTACATTACCTTAAGTTTAGCAGGAGTTGCAAAAAGGCCCCTGAGAAGTGGATCAATTCCTCCTTCTTGTACAATACGCCAAGGGCTAAAGAAAGCTTTATGTAGTGGTAAATGGCCTTCAGGGATTGGCTGGAAGGTAGCATTGAGTCGGTGAAGAATTGGATTGATTAATGAATGTCCAAATCTGAAGAGGAAGATTTTGAATTTTATAGCTTATGTATTTATACACTACAAAATCTTAATTCAGTCAGTGTTTTATTAAATAAAAAATTAACTGAAGAACACAGTTCAGACTTTTTTCACAAACATATGAACAAAATTTTAGAATTTCTATTCAGAAAATTTCTCATTTCTTCTAAAAGAGATGTCCAATTTTTCTTATCGCAAATATTCTGTAATTTGGACACTACTGTAACTAAATTTTTGTTACTGGTGAGCTCCATACTTACAGCACCAAACACAAGTGCTTCACATTCATCAATAAAACTGCCTAACAACCAAAATGGGCATAGAAGAACTCCAATCGAGCCTTCGTAAAGTAACACTATTTAATGTTATTTATTTATGAAGAAAGCTACTATAAACACTTCAGCATAATTTATTAATATAATACGTACTACAAAACAATTTTCTGCCATATGCCCGTCACCAAATATTACCTAAAAGCAGCCGTAGCAAAGACATTACT
Organism: Cherax quadricarinatus; assembly: GCF_038502225.1. Classification (NCBI taxonomy): domain Eukaryota; kingdom Metazoa; phylum Arthropoda; class Malacostraca; order Decapoda; family Parastacidae; genus Cherax; species Cherax quadricarinatus. Next base: position 1,860,095 of record NC_091326.1, on the reverse strand, counting down.
GATTGTAGGCTCTAGCTTGGGATTGTAACCTGTATACTCTCCAAGCAGCTCCATTCCCCTGGGTCCTATGATATGTGATATCCAGTGTGAATATGTGATGTGTTGAACCTCGGCTCCAACTATCTGAAAATCAAACACATGAACTATCTGCAATACTTTTAGAATTTTTTTGTAAAATAGATCAGGTTATAAAATAAATTTGGCTAGCAATTCAATGGCACATTTTGGTGAGGTAACTTGAAAATTGCTTTCCCTAAGAATATAATAATAATAATAATAATAATTTGATTATATAACTTACCTTTCGAGCTTCATAAAAGATAGTTTCACCATCCCAGTGTGGATTAATTTGTCTCAGTGCTTCAGCAATTCTGTTGTGCTCTCTGAACCATACCATATGCATTGCAGTCAGACCAGACTGAGGAAAAATTAGTGCATTTATAAATTATATGTATGTCACCCTGCCTCGGTGGGAGATGGCCGACTTGTTGAAAAAAAAAAAAATGTATGTTTATGTACAAATACCTGAGACAATTAAGTAGAGTACAATAATTACATATACATAACAGCTTCAAGCATCATAACACCCAACACTGCTTGTTTACTTTGAAGCTGACTTTTAAAAATTGAAAAAAAAATGTTCCCTCTTATAAACACCTTGTTTAATTAGTTGCTAATTGTACACACCAACTGTAAATCCATGAAAGAAGACTTGCATAAGTTTATTCCAACGATTTTTAGGGGAAATCTTAAGATTTCTTAAGATGTAGATGTGCAAGCTGCTTATATTTTACCACAGTGGCTGTTTCTCACCAAAGTAGAGTGACCCAAGGAGTCAGTACAATCACCATCAATAGCTATCTTGCCAGAAGTATGCAGACTTAAATTGTATATTGCAGTCAATACATATAAAAAGCTAATGACAGACTATAAGTGTAATTTTTTCTTCACAAGAAAATAAATGTTAAATCTCACCTGTTCATTAGCTCTAATATCTCCAGCTAAGAAGCAGTCTATCCCACTTTCACTTAAATCTCTTCGACAGTCTACAGGAGCACCTTCACTGAATGGCATTAGAGGCTTTCCAGAGGATGTAAATATGCCATGCCGTAACTGACCATTGTCGTGTGTCAAGTTACGTATGAGCCTCATCTCTCCAGCACTTGACCCATACACCTGTAAAAGTAAATTTGTTAACTATAAATTTCACAATAAATGAAGTACATAATAATTCAAAAGATATGTATACATTATCTAGGTAGTAGGATGGTAGACAACAACCACCCAGGGAGGTACTACCGTCCTGCTAAGCGAGTGTGAAACGAAAGCCTGTAATTTTTACATGATGGTAGGATTGCTGGTGTCCTTTTTTCTGTCTCATAAACATGCAAGATTTCAGGTACGTCTTGCTACTTCTACTTACACTTAGGTCACACTACACATACATGTACAAGCATATATATACACACACCCCTCTGGGTTTTCTGCTATTTTCTTTCTAGTTCTTGTTTTTGTTTATTTCCTCTTATCTCCATGGGGAAGTGGAACAGAATTCTTCCTTCGTAGGCCATGCGTGTTGTAAGAGGCGACTAAAATGCCGGGAGCAGGGGACTAGTAATCCCTTCTGTATAAATTACTAAATTTGAAAAGAGAAGCTTTTGTTTTTCTTTTTGGGCCACCCTGCCTGGTGGGATGCGGCCAGTTTGTTGAAAGAATAAGATGTATACATTAGGATGGGTCACTGATATGAGGTAGAAATTCTTTCTCAATTTTCTTTCGTCTTCTTTTCAATATTTCTTGTTTTGGCTACAAATTATTTATGTAACTTTTTGTGCTGCCTGGACACTGTTTAGAGGTGCACCAATGACACCAAATTTTCACCCCTTACAAAATGTTAATTCCATAAATGAGAGTAATTAGTCCCATATTTGCAATGAGTAATAGAATGCTGGATGTACAGAGACCGTGCAAACAACAATGAATTCCAGTACTTATTCACAGTGACCAGGCAAATAATAAATCCATTTGAACCAAATTTATTTGTTGACATACCTGTGATGCATCAATATAAGATGTGAGTTGATTAATCTGCTCTCTTGGGAGTACTGTATTGAAAAACACTGATGTCATTCCAGAGCCACAGATGCCAGAAGATCGAGTAAACTCCATACAACGGTGATGGCGAATTCGAGGGTCATCGGGAGGGATTTCAATTGGAAAGCAAGGTGATGCATAATCACATGACCTGTAAGTGGTTGAGTGTTATGTTAATATTAAATAATATTAACCAAATGCATTATTTATTTATCCTTAACCAAATGCATTATCCTTGAATGTTTATAGAGAAAGAAACTTCCTTGCCACAAAGAGAATAATGCAACAGAAACTCTACTAGCTATACAGTCTCTTCCTAGACATATTCAGATACCGTAGATGTTGTAGCATTTTGTTAGATAAATGAAGTCCTTTATTCCCACTACAGACCAAATACAAGGGAACAAAGGACATTAATAAATTTAATTGAGGAATAAGCTATTTCTCATAAACAGTTATGTTGAAACAAGATAATGTGAAAATTAGCTAGTTTATTTTGTGTGACCTTATTGATTAGCATATGGCAGTCGAGGAGGCGAGTGGACAGAGGAAGAGACAGCACACTAGCAATGATAAAAAACTCCATGAACCAAAACAAACAGATATACAGGTCTCCCTCAACATTCGCGAGCTTCACACATTCACGAATTCCCAACCGCCAAATCATATTTATGTTGAGGATTTGAAGTTGATGAACAACATTGACAGAGGCGTAATTCCCTACAAAACTCTGTAAATATGAAGAAACCGTCTCAGTTCCCCATCACAATGTTCTTCACAAGAAAGCCTACCACTGTAGTCCCCATCCCTTTACCCAAGGTCCTATCTATGCTTAGGGTGGATAAATACACGAGTGAGAGGGGTTGGATTTGAGTGAGACTGGCACGCGAGTAAATAGAAATGTCAACGCTTATTGCTTGCGTAGCGTTTATTCTGTTAGTGGGTTGGATTTGTGAAGGACCTACCTAGTATGGGCCAACAGGCCTACTGCAGTGTTTCTCCTCTCTTATGATAAATTAGACACATGTTCAACTCTTGGGTATCTTTATTGAGGAAACGTTTCGCCACACAGTGGCTTCATCAGTCCATACAAAGGAGAAAGGTGAAGAACAGGAGGAGTTCGACGTAATCAGTCCCTCAGCCTTGAGTCGATGTGGTCAGTCCATCAATCTTGAAAAGAATACAGCATATCTGCAGAGAAGTAGCTTATATACCGTAGGCAGGAGAGGTGCAGCAGTCGTAGCTGGTGTCACATTTGACCAATATGGAAGTAGGTCGTGCCCAAGGGTTAGGTAAGAGAAGAATTCCTAAGTATTAAGATCCCAAGAAGTTGCAGTGTCAGACAGGATTGTAGATGAGAGAACTGACACAGTCCTTTCTTATGAGTGAGAGAGGTTGGATTTGAGTGGGACTTGCACATGGGTAAATAGAATTATCAAAGCTTGTTCCTTGGGTAGAATTGAAAATTGAGTTGGGCAAATATTCTGTTAGAGGGACGGATTGTGAAGGACCTGCCTAGTATGGGCCAACAGGCCTGCTGCAGTGCTCGTCCTTTCTTATGTTTCCCTACAATATATTGGGGCACCAAACATTCGTGATTTTTCAACATTCGCGAGGCTCTTGATCCCTTAACCCTTGCGAATGTTGAGGGAGACCTGTACATGTGTGTCACTATTGTGTTTATTGATCAATGACAACCGTGATTAGTTAGAGAAATGAGAGACAGAACAGTGCTTGGAGAACGATGTTTATGCCCTGCATAGCTAAGGGGTTTCCATGTGTACAACTGAATATCATCCAATTTTTGTAAAAACTGTACCATATCATGTGCAAATAGAGTATATTAATTATCATTATTATTATTATTATTACTCTCTTTCTTAGCCCTAGAAAACCTAGGTATAAGGTATTGTTATCTATGGCCACGGATAGCTCTAAATAAAGTACACATGTGCTGGTGCTAGTTGAACTAGTGGAAACAAGTTCTGGATGGAAGATATGGCACACATTTTTAACACCAGTAACTTGCTCCCTTAAAATAACGAGTGCACATTCATAATCTGGTTAAGGATGTACTCAGTCACAAAGTCACTGTGTAAAGTCTATAAACAAGATTAGAAAATTTATTATAATAATAATAATAATAATAATAACAATAATAATAATAATTTAAGGTAGTAGGTTGGTAGACAGCAACCGCCCAGGGAGGTACTACCGTCTTGCCAAATGAGTGTAAAACAAAAGCCTGTAATTGTTTTACATGATGGTAGGATTGCTGGCGTCCTTTTTTCTGTCTCATGAACATGCAAGATATCAGGTACGATTGCTACTTCTACTTACACTTAGGTCACACTACACATACATGTAGAAGCATATATATACACACACACACACACCTCTGGGTTTTCTTCTATTTTCTTTCTAGTTCTTATTCTTGTTTATCTCCATGGGGAAGTGGAACAGAATTCTTCCTCCATAAGCCATGCGCGTCGTAAGAGGCGACTAAAATGCCGGGAGCAAGGGGCTAGTAACCCCTTCTCCTGTATATATTACTAAATTTAAAAGGAGAAACTTTCGTTTTTCCTTTTGGGCCACACTGCCTCGGTGGGATACGGCTGGTTTGTTGAAAAAAAAAAAAAAAAGTAATAATAATAATAATAATAATAATATCTTTATTTATTACAAGTACATGTACATGGTATATAGGCCTAGCTGACATCAATGACATACTACTATATAGAAAGCCGCTCGTTATGCTGAGCATTGCAGGCAAATTAGGTCAGTTTTGTCCCAGGATGCGACCCACACCAGTCCACTAACACTCAAGTACCCATTTTAAACTAATGGCTGAACAGGGACAGGGACAGCAGGTGCCTTATAGAAAAACGTCCCTAATGTTTTTCAGCTGTACCGGAGGAGATTCGAACCCCAGACCTCAGTGTGTGAGTCGAGTGCTCTAGCAATTGAGCTATGGAGCACCAAGTAAATCGCAGCTGTGCCACAACTGACAAAAACAGTTTGAACAGTCTACTAATTTCTTTAGATTCTACCCATTCCATTCAGAAAAAGGAGAAGCCCTGGCTGCTACTGGAAAATATATTCCAACTCTTGCAAACTCACTGGCTTTCCCGGATAACCCATACATTCTCTGTATATATATTTTATTTCTCCTTTAACCCTTTCAGGGTCCGTCCCGTAGATCTACGGCTTTTCGGTGAGTGTCCAAACCGTAGATCTACGCCAAAATTCTAGCACCGTCAAATTTAGCGCGAAAGCGCTCATAGGCCTACATGTGAGAGAATGGGTCTGCGCCGTGGGTGTGCGCCGTAAACAAAAAATCTAGGCGCCTGCATAGCATTGTGGGAACGCCGGCTCAGTCACCCTTGTTTACCATGCCTCGTCGTAAGTCAGCTCTCACTCCCCGGAAAACTGGGACTCTCCTCTTCCTGTCTGATAGTTCTGACACTGATGGAAGTGCAAATGAAGACGAATTCTATGGCTTTGATAAGTTAGTGACCGAAAATAATGACCAGGATATTGATAATAGTGCAGAAAACCCCGACGATCCTCGACCTTCTACCTCTGGTGTGGGCACTCGTGACTCACGGTCGGGTGTTCCTAAACGTAAGAGAAAACTAATATTTTCTCGTGGCCAGGCCTCTGACTTCAGTAATGACGATGATTCTGACGTGGATTGTGATTTTATTGCGCTCGACGATCATTCGAGTAGTGATAGTGAGGAATCATATTCACCAGTGAAGCGTCGGTATGTTCGCTGCCGCATGCGCTTGGGTAGTGTACCCTATGCTGTGCCCAGGGGACGGAGTACATCCCGTGGCCCTACACCCGTTTTAGGTAGTGATAGTGAGGATGATGTGGCTACACTTGGCATGGATGGGCCACAGGCATCAGTGGATGGTGTTAGTGGTGCTGGTGATGGTAGTGGCACCGCCATGCGTGACTCACCGTGCCACGCGGGGACCCACGCTGCTGACTCGTCAGTTCAAGGACAAAGCGGAGCGTCAGCCACCAGCCCGCCACAACCACAACCACCCGTACAACCAGCCTATGATGTCCAGTATCCACCACAAAACCGTATGTGGGATTGGCAGCAAAATCCCAATTTTGTTCCCAAGCCTCACCACTTTGATGACTCTCAAAGTGGAATTCTACCTACCTGTCCCCTTGGAACAACGGCCAATGAACTGGAATTCTTTGAATTATTCTTTGACCAGCCATTGATGGAAATTATTGCCAGGGAAAGTAATAAGTATTTTCAGTACACCATGGCAAATACGATCTTATCACCACAGTCAAGACTACACAGGTGGAAAGAGACGACTGTTGCAGAAATGTATTTGCTTTTTGCAACAATAATGCTTATGCCTCACGTCTATAAGCATAATATAAAAGCATACTGGTCCACAGATCGGCTAATTTCTACCCCATCCTTCAGTGAAATAATACCAGTGAACAGGTTTATCTTACTGTTACGTATGTTGCACTTCTCTGACAAAACCAGGCCTGACAGAAGTGACAGGTTATACAAGATTAGAAATGTTTTCATGTATCTCAAACAAAAGTTCAGGATATACTTTTATCCATTCAAGAATCTTGTAATTGACGAGTCTTTGAGTTTGTTCAAAGGTAGACTGTCATTCAAGCAGTATATACCGAGCAAGAGGAACCGCTTTGGTATAAAATTGTTTGTACTCTGTGATTGTGACAGTGGCCTGGTGTTGGATATTGTTGTATACACGGGTAGTAAAACATTGAAAGATACCAAGATGTTATTGGGTATCTCAGGTGACGTAGTGAGAAACATGATGGCACCTTATCTTGGTAAGGGCCATACATTATATACCAATAACTGGTACACAAGCCCATTACTCAGTGATTTCATGCGAGTGAACAAGACAGATGTGTGTGGCACAGTGCGTTCTAATCGTAAACATATGCCCAGGCTCAACGCAGGTGTTCGTGGTGATGACGTGCAGGTGTTTACTGCCAATGACATCATGGCATTACGGTGGCATGACAAACGAAATGTCACATTGTTGACAACCATTCACCGTAATGAAATGCAAGACAGTGGCAAAGTTGATCGAGTGACTAATGAACGTATTCGAAAACCAGTGTCAGTGACTGATTATACACAAAACATGCGCTTGGTTGACAAGTGTGACATGCAGATTGGTTTTGTTGACTGTGTTCGTAAGAGTTACAAGTGGTACATGAAACTTTTCTTCCATCTCATGGACATTTCAATGCTGAATGCATATAATATGTACCAAATAAAGACTGGTAACAGACCACCGTATGGTGAATTTTGTTTGTCTGTTGTCAGACAACTCATAATGAAGTACCAGGTAACAACACCTGCAATACAACATGGTCCTTGAATTCATCACGATATACCCAAGCGTTTGAGGAGAGAAGGTGATCATTTCATAATACAGCTTCCTTCAACTCAAAAGAAATTTGCTCAGAAGAGATGCATTGTCTGTGCACAAACAAAACGACGGCAACAAAGACGCAAAGACACTCGGTTTATGTGTGAGGAATGTAAGGTGCCTCTGTGCATGGTGCTTTGTTTCAAGGAGTTCCACAAGCTCCAGCAGTTCTAAAACCATGTCCAGTGATTGTAAATATGTAAATATATGATAGAACATTAGTATTATACAATATTTGTGCATGTTTATTGTAATAAACAACAGTGGTAAACAATAATATGATAATAACTTTAGTGCGGTTATTGTGTTCAATACAGTGAGTTTATATATATCAATTATATACAGTATTGGTCTCTCAGGCCCCAAATGTTAGTAGGAATAGAAAAAAATTGGAAAAGAAAAGAAAAAACAACTAAAACAACAAAATAATATAATACGCGTATGTGGAATTCGTCGATGTTGCCACCACCACATCATTTTCTATAAACTTCTTGGCACTGTATCTCGGTAAGTACTGATCAGATTCTAATTTTTTTTTGTTTTATTACCTTCACAAAAATATGCTCTTTAATTCTGTTAGAAAAATAATTTTTTTTTTTTTTTTCAAAATTTCTTGGACACTGGTGCATGACTTCAGATTTTGGCCTTGGACCCTGAAAGGGTTAAGGGAGGTTCCTTGATGCTGGTGAAGAGCTCTTGATCCAAGGAATTGAACCTGACCTCCACTTCCTTGGACAGAACCTGACTGCCTCTCATTTCCTCAGGTGCTGTATGATCCCTTTGGGTTTCATACTTTCCCAGGAATGTAAGAACTAATATTGTATTTTATACCATAAATAATGCAGGCTATGAATACTATAACAGATTTATAAATCTGTTGCATATGAAATACAGTGGACCCCCGGTTAACGAACTTTTTTCATTCCAGTAGTATGTTTAGGTGCCAGTACTGACCGAATTTTTTCCCATAAGGAATATTGTGAAGTAGATTAGTCCATTTCAGACCCCCAAACATACACGTACAAACGCACTTACATAAATACACTTACATAATTGGTCGCATTTGGAGGTGATCGTTAAGCGGGGGTCCACTGTATATAGAAAACAAAAGGACAATAAGACACAATACTGTGACTGGAACAATACACAAATAACCTGCACATAGGAGAAAGAAGCTTTTGATGATGTTTCAGTCCAATTTGGACCACTGACTAGTCACATTAACGTTAGTGTGACTAGTTAATGGTCCAAATTGGACCAAAATATTGCCATAAGGTGTAGGTTGTGTATATAAAGCAGAAAATGAACATCCTTTTACAAATAGAAAGAAGAATTGCAATGCACCAATGTTTTTTACAATCATAATGAATTTATTTACCCTGTTTTGCATTTTGTATATGACAGTGCAGAGCATGTTAGATAGGAGAGTGGAAGCAAGTGGGTTTTTGTGACTTAACATGCTATTGGAGTGTGAGCAAGGTCACATTTATGAAGGGATTCAAAGAAACTGGTTAGCCGGACTTGAGTCCTGGAGGTGGAAAGTACAGTGCCTGCACTCTGGAGGGGTGGGGATATTTGCAGTTTTGAACTGTAATATCAGTACCACTCTGGCAAAACAGTGATGGAGTCAATGATGGTGACTCCATCACTGTTTTGGCCGTCTCTCACCCTACCTCGGTGGGAGATGGCCAGTTTGTCAAAAGAAAAAAAAAAAAAAAGACGGAAATCTTGGGGGAAATGGTTTCATTGAACATAATTTTGCTTAAAGATAGATTTTTGAGGAACTTATTTTAGGCAAGAAATGTCTGTACATACAGTGAAATATTTTCAAGTTTAGGCAGACTGCTGTTATTCACTTACCTCTGACAGTTTACACCATCATGAAAACTTTCTGAAGATATAGAAGGAAGTGCATGATCTAGGTCATGATCAAGGAACTGTCCCCACTGCATCAACATGTGTGTACAATGGTGATCAGGTGATACTTCCTCCGTGCTAATAATTCTAGAGGAAACTAATCTTGCACTGGGCTTGAAGAACCCATGGTATCTTTTTGTCTTTGACCAACCTATTGAAACAAAAAAAATATTTGCGATATATGTGTATAGGCACATTAAATACATGCTCAATAACAACCCACTTGGAAACAAACTCAGGAGATTAACTGATCTGTATATTTTGACATCCTCTGGGATCCTCTTCAGAAGTGGGTTGAAATATACAGATAAATTAATCTTCTGAGTTTCTGACTCCATGTGGGTTATTATTGAGCACTGAAAGCATTCATTACACTTTAGTTATTCACAATAAATACATATAATATACTGGTATATTGTATTTGATGAACAACTGGGAATTACCATCAGATTTACATTTTAAACCACCACTTTTGGACTTCCCTAAAATTTATCTCCATCTTGCCTTCTTCCATTCTCTAAATGGAGTCCTACTTTTATGTCACCATGGGGTTGTCCTGGTGGTTCACACAGTATTCTCATACAGACAAGATGATGCACAGAAGAGCATCAAGAATGGTACCTGAGCTATGAACAAAGAATGTAGGAGCTAGACTTCATTTCACTGGAGAAGCTAGCAACAATAGGGGATATGATCATGACATATGAAATACATTTAATAAATGTATGGAAGAGGGTAAGGTACCTAGGGATTGGCAGAGAGCATCCATAGTTCTTTTGTATAAAGGCAAAGGGGACAAAAGAGAGTGCAAAAATTATAGGGGGATAAGTCTGTTGAGTGTACCTGGTAAAGTGTATGGTAGAGTTATTATTGAAAGAATTAAGAGTAAGACAGAGAATAGGATAGCAGATGAACAAGGAGGCTTTAGGAAAGGTAGGGGGTGTGTGGACCAGGTGTTTACAGTGAAACATATAAGTGAACAGTATTTAGATAAGGCTAAAGAGGTCTTTGTGGCATTTATGGATTTGGAAAAGGCGTATGACAGGGTGGATAGGGGGGCAGTGTGGCAGATGTTGCAGGTGTATGGTGTAGGAGGTAGGTTACTGAAAGCAGTGAAGAGTTTTTACGAGGATAGTGAGGCTCAAGTTAGAGTACATAGGAAAGAGGGAAATTATTTCCCAGTAAAAGTAGGCCTTAGACAAGGATGTGTGATGTCACCGTGGTTGTTTAATATATTTATAGATGGGGTTGTAAGAGAAGTAAATGCGAGGGTCTTGGCAAGAGGCGTGGAGTTAAAAGATAAAGAATCACACATAAAGTGGGAGTTGTCACAGTTGCTCTTTGCTGATGACACTGTGCTCTTGGGAGATTCTGAAGAGAAGTTGCAGAGATTGGTGGATGAATTTGGTAGGGTGTGCAAAAGAAGAAAATTAAAAGTGAATACAGGAAAGAGTAAGGTTATGAGGATAACAAAAAGATTAAGTGATGAAAGATTGGATATCAGATTGGAGGGAGAGAGTATGGAGGAGGTGAATGTATTCAGATATTTGGGAGTGGACGTGTCAGCGGATGGGTCTATGAAAGATGAGGTGAATCATAGAATTGATGAGGGGAAAAGGGTGAGTGGTGCACTTAGGAGTCTGTGGAGACAAAGAACTTTGTCCTTGGAGGCAAAGAGGGGAATGTATGAGAGTATAGTTTTACCAACGCTCTTATATGGGTGTGAAGCATGGGTGATGAATGTTGCAGCGAGAAGAAGGCTGGAGGCAGTGGAGATGTCATGTCTGAGGGCAATGTGTGGTGTGAATATAATGCAGAGAATTCATAGTTTGGAAGTTAGGAGGAGGTGTGGGATTACCAAAACTGTTGTCCAGAGGGCTGAGGAAGGGTTGTTGAGGTGGTTCGGACATGTAGAGAGAATGGAGCGAAACAGAGTGACTTCAAGAGTGTATCAGTCTGTAGTGGAAGGAAGGCGGGGTAGGGGTCGGCCTAGGAAAGGTTGGAGGGAGGGGGTAAAGGAGGTTTTGTGTGCGAGGGGCTTGGACTTCCAGCAGGCATGCGTGAGCGTGTTTGATAGGAGTGAATGGAGACAAATGGTTTTTAATACTTGACGTGCTGTTGGAGTGTGAGCAAAGTAACATTTATGAAGGGGTTCAGGGAAACCGGCAGGCCGGACTTGAGTCCTGGAGATGGGAAGTACAGTGCCTGCACTCTGAAGGAGGGGTGTTAATGTTGCAGTTTAAAAACTGTAGTGTAAAGCACCCTTCTGGCAAGACAGTGATGGAGTAAATGATGGTGAAAGTTTTTCTTTTTCTGGCCACCCTGCCTTGGTGGGAATGAGCCAGTGTGATAATAAAAAAATAAAAAAATATGAAATACTATTAGGCAGAGAAAAGGCATGACTGGAAATTGCACACTTAATTAGGACACATATATTAAGTGATAATTATTCATTTAAGTGGCAAATAAGTGAAATAAGCTAAGCAATGAAAAAATGAAATCATACTCATGTCAGGTAGTTGAAAGTAAAGAGATGAGACCACAAACTGGAACTCTCTTTTCCCCAATAAATTCAAGTCATTATTCCTCTCTTCTGCATTCCCACATATATACATACATACAAGTTAAGAGGCAGGGCAAGGCTCTGAGAACTGAACCCTGTAGCCACAAATAGGCAAGTATGTACACACACTGGTAAAAAAAATTGTTTTTGTCAAGTAAGACAAGCTTATATTAGTTTAAATATTAAGAGATTAATATATATTGCTAACTAAATTATGGATGACTTTAGATGGATTGGGTATGGTTAAATTGCATTACATATTACATGATACCTCTCATATCCAAACTATATGGGCCGAGACTGGTTTGGAAACATGGAGTTTCCGGATACATGAGGGGGAAAAAATGCGCATCCGTGCCATCATATCGCTATCCCTACCCCGTCATATCACCATCAGTGACAGCTTTGTAGGTTTAAAAAACAAGTCCAATGTTGTCTGGCAGTGGGACCAGATACTGTCGTCTGGCGGTAGGACCAGATACTGTCATCTGGCAGTGGAACCAGACACTCTGGGCTTGAATAACAGCCTCCCGGATTTTACAGACCACAGGACCATAACTTTTCAAATGGGCTGTGGACAGTGGATGCTCCAAATACTCCAAAAGTGTTTCAACACCTGGCCTTGCTGCTGGAGTTTTTGGTCTTGGAGGCATTGGGTCGTCGTCGTCACTTTCAGAATGTTTTGGGTGCAATACTGATTCTGCAATTTCTGCATCCGTCAGAGATTGCACACTAGGGCCATCTTTGTCACATTCTAGCCAGTCCTTCAAGCCGTCTTCTGTAGTATTTTCCCCAGCCTTGGACCAACTTGCATCTATGTGAGACAATATTTCCCTCTTTTTTTCTAGAGTAAGCACATTCCTGGCCCTCTTTGGTTTCATACACAAGACAGCTAGGACAAAACACAGCTGTAATAATGCTAAAAGGAAGGCAAAGAGTGCAGCTCCTAGTGGCCAACCGGTACACTAAAGTGTGCAACAACTTTGATTCAGCCTTCTGCAGTATCTGAACGGCTGTTTGGATGTTTTGGTAATAATTTTAAAATTTTGCCCTTTCCCAGGGCCTGTTCGGATACTGGTGAGGTTCAGATAATGACAGGCTGGATATGCGAGGTATCACTGTATGTACATTTTAGCAAGATTAGGCGAGACTGCCAAGTTTTTGGTTAAAATAATAAAAACTTGCTTACCATGTTAATTTACATGAATGTGTCTATCAATCCATAAAAAAAAAAAATCTTGTTAGGGCTTATCTTGTACATAAATTAATATTTTTTCTTAGTCTATATAACTTTACCAGTGACTAACCAACAGGTGTATTAAATCCATTTTCATAAACAGGAGCCAAAACACGTCTGAAGCCCGTCAAGGATGCTCCCCACAGTGGGTTGCGGAGATTGTTGCAAGTGCCATCAATAGTGCGGTATTTTGCATGAAAGCACATGTCATCACAGTAGACCGTTCGACGATGTGCCAAGCACCCAGAGAGGTTCCTCAGCAAATACAACTTTTCAGGAGAAAGAAGATCCTGGTAGCTGAACGCTGCCAAAAGTGCAGCAATGTGAATGTCGGTGCCATAGACACATACAGTACTATATACATTTACTATAGTTACACTTACCTATTTTTATTATACCTCTATTGTACATTTTTGTAAAAGACTTGAACAAAATCACTATTTCAGTATATATTTCTGTGCATTTAGAGATAAGTGATACATAAAGGGTTTTCTATATCTAGAACAGCTTTTCTTGATAATCTTGGTCTTAATTTTTAATATGCTTTTGGTGACACATTGAAGAGAATCTGTCTAAAATGCCAGCCAATAAGACTAAATGAATCCAATATGAAAATATGCTATAGTCAAATTATTATATAACTAAATTATATTTAGTGGATATTTTTATAGTGTACAAAAAGTTGATTACTTTTTCACAGCAGGTTTTCATTCTTAACTCACTTGTAAGATTAAACACCATGCCTGATTCCACATGCCTCATTACAATTTTAAGAGTCTGCTCAATCATTTCAGTCGCCCTTGCTATCTCCCGTCCATCAGAAGAAGGGAAACGGAATATGCGAAGCAACTCATGAGGATGAGGTGAACGACTCCTGTCACGCTGAAACAACTGGCTGTGGAGTAATGTAATATTGTATAACCACTTGTGACCTAACTTATTTACTAGTATATACAGTATATTGGTACAGTATCTAGATAGATATAGCTTTACAATATGTAGGATACTGATGTACATTCATGAAGAGAGACTTTTCTATGACTGATTTATGGAAATGGAAGTAGAGAAAACTTAGGCTTTTAAAAATATAGAACAATAAACCTTATAGTGTCATTGACAGCTCTGTTAACTTGGTGACGCGCTTCCTCAAAACTCTGCTGCAGAAACTGGTCTCCGATATGAGGTCTTGGGTCCTCTGTAAATAATCACAGTTTAACAGCACTACATACATAGGTGTACCTTATAAAAGATTAAAAACTGCTTTCTCATATCAAGTCTGAAAATTATATTATCCAACTTGCTAAATAATTTAGATTATTTAGTTTACTCAAAGAATTATGGATCACTTCTGAAAGTACAGTAATTCTGCAAAATTACTAAATGAGTATGCTGAAAATTACATTCCATATTCTAAGCAGGTAGTAGGTTGGTAGACAGCAACCACCCAGGGAAGTACTACCGTCCTGCCAGATGACTGTGAAACAGAAACCTGTAATTGTTTTGCATGATGGTAGGGTTGCTGGTGTCTTTCTGTCTCATAAACACGCTAGATAACAGGGATATCTTGCTACTCCAACTTACACTTTGGTCACACTTCACAGACACACACATGCATATATATATATATATACATACATCTAGGTTTTTCTCCTTTTTCTACATAGCTCTTGTTCTTCTTTATTTCTTCTATTGTCCATGGGGAAGTGGAAAAGAATCTTTCCTCCGTAAGCCATGCGTGTCGTATGAGGCGACTAAAATGCCGGGAGCAATGGGCTAGTAACCCCTTCTCCTGTAGACATTTACTAAAAAAGAGAAGAAAAACTTTATAAAACTGGGATGCTTAAATGTGCGTGGATGTAGTGCGGATGACAAGAAACAGATGATTGCTGATGTTATGAATGAAAAGAAGTTGGATGTCCTGGCCCTAAGCGAAACAAAGCTGAAGGGGGTAGGGGAGTTTCAGTGGGGGGAAATAAATGGGATTAAATCTGGAATATCTGAGAGAGTTAGAGCAAAGGAAGGGGTAGCAGTAATGTTGAATGATCAGTTATGGAGGGAGAAAAGAGAATATGAATGTGTAAATGCAAAAATTATGTGGATTAAAGTAAAGGTTGGATGCGAGAATTGGGTCATAATAAGCGTGTATGCACCTGGAGAAGAGAGGAATGCAGAGGAGAGAGAGAGATTTTGGGAGATGTTAAGTGAATGTATAGGAGCCTTTGAACCAAGTGAGAGAGTAATTGTGGTAGGGGACCTGAATGCTAAAGTAGGAGAAACTTTTAGAGAGGGTGTGGTAGGTAAGTTTGGGGTGTCAGGTGTAAATGATAATGGGAGCCCTTTGATTGAACTTTGTATAGAAAGGGGTTTAGTTATAGGTAATACATATTTTAAGAAAAAGAGGATAAATAAGTATACAAGATATGATGTAGGGCAAAATGACAGTAGTTTGTTGGATTATGTATTGGTAGATAAAAGACTGTTGAGTAGACTTCAGGATGTACATGTTTATAGAGGGGCCACAGATATATCAGATCACTTTCTAGTTGTAGCTACACTGAGAGTAAAAGGTAGATTGGATACAAGGAGAATAGAAGCATCAGGGAAGAGAGCGGTGAAGGTTTATAAACTAAAAGAGGAGGCAGTTAGGGAAAGATATAAACAGCTATTGGAGGATAGATGGGCTAATGAGAGTATAGGCAATGGGGTTGAAGAGGTATGGGATAAGTTTAAAAATGTAGTGTTAGAGTGTTCAGCAGAAGTTTGTGGTTACAGGAAAGTGGGTGCGGGAGGGAAGAGGAACGATTGGTGGAATGATGATGTAAAGAGAGTAGTAAGGGAGAAAAAGTTAGCATATGAGAAGTTTTTACAAAGTAGAAGTGATGCAAGGAGGGAAGAATATATGGAGAAAAAGAGAGAGGTTAAGAGAGTGGTGAAGCAATGTAAAAAGAGAGCAAATGAGAGAGTGGGCTCAATGTTATCAACAAATTTTGTTGAAAATAAGAAAAAGTTTTGGAGTGAGATTAACAAGTTAAGGAAGCCTAGAGAACAAATGGATTTGTCAGTTAAAAATAGGAGAGGAGAGTTATTAAATGGAGAGTTAGAGGTATTGGGAAGATGGAGGGAATATTTTGAGGAATTGTTAAATGTTGATGAAGATAGGGAAGCTGTGATTTCGTGTATAGGGCAAGGAGGAACAGCATCTTGTAGGAGTGAGGAAGAGCCAGTTGTGAGTGTGGGGGAAGTTCGTGAGGCAGTAGGTAAAATGAAAGGGGGTAAGGCAGCCGGGATTGATGGGATAAAGATAGAAATGTTAAAAGCAGGTGGGGATATAGTTTTGGAGTGGTTGGTGCAATTATTTAATAAATGTATGGAAGAGGGTAAGGTACCTAGGGATTGGCAGAGAGCATGCATAGTTCCTTTGTATAAAGGCAAAGGGGACAAAAGAGAGTGCAAAAATTATAGGGGGATAAGTCTGTTGAGTATACCTGGTAAAGTGTATGGTAGAGTTATTATTGAAAGAATTAAAAGTAAGACTGAGAATAGGATAGCAGATGAACAAGGAGGCTTTAGGAAAGGTAGGGGGTGTGTGGACCAGGTGTTTACAGTGAAACATATAAGTGAACAGTATTTAGATAAGGCTAAAGAGGTCTTTGTGGCATTTATGGATTTGGAAAAGGCGTATGACAGGGTGGATAGGGGGGCAATGTGGCAGATGTTGCAGGTGTATGGTGTAGGAGGTAGGTTACTGAAAGCAGTGAAGAGTTTTTACGAGGATAGTGAGGCTCAAGTTAGAGTACATAGGAAAGAGGGAAATTATTTCCCAGTAAAAGTAGGCCTTAGACAAGGATGTGTGATGTCACCGTGGTTGTTTAATATATTTATAGATGGGGTTGTAAGAGAAGTAAATGCGAGGGTCTTGACAAGAGGCGTGGAGTTAAAAGATAAAGAATCACACATAAAGTGGGAGTTGTCACAGTTGCTCTTTGCTGATGGCACTGTGCTCTTGGGAGATTCTGAAGAGAAGCTGCAGATTGGTGGATGAATTTGGTAGGGTGTGCAAAAGAAGAAAATTAAAAGTGAATACAGGAAAGAGTAAGGTTATGAGGATAACAAAAATATTAGGTGATGAAAGATTGGATATCAGATTGGAGGGAGAGAGTATGGAGGAGGTGAATGTATTCAGATATTTGGGAGTGGACGTGTCAGCGGATGGGTCTATGAAGGATGAGGTGAATCATAGAATTGATGAGGGGAAAAGGGTGAGTGGTGCACTTAGGAGTCTGTGGAGACAAAGAACTTTGTCCTTGGAGGCAAAGAGGGGAATGTATGAGAGTATAGTTTTACCAACACTCTTATATGGGTGTGAAGCATGGGTGATGAATGTTGCAGTGAGGAGAAGGCTGGAGGCAGTGGAGATGTCATGTCTGAGGGCAATGTGTGGTGTGAATATAATGCAGAGAATTCGTAGTTTGGAAGTTAGGAGGAGGTGCGGGATTACCAAAACTGTTGTCCAGAGGGCTGAGGAAGGGTTGTTGAGGTGGTTCGGACATGTAGAGAGAATGGAGCGAAACAGAATGACTTCAAGAGTGTATCAGTCTGTAGTGGAAGGAAGGCGGGGTAGGGGTCGGCCTAGGAAAGGTTGGAGGGAGGGGGTAAAGGAAGTTTTGTGTGCGAGGGGCTTGGACTTCCAGCAGGCGTGCGTGAGCGTGTTTGATAGGAGTGAATGGAGACGAATGGTTTTTAATACTTGACGTGCTGTTGGAGTGTGAGCAAAGTAACATTTATGAAGGGGTTCAGGGAAACCGGCAGGCCGGACTTGAGTCCTGGAGATGGGAAGTACAGTGCCTGCACTCTGAAGGAGGGGTGTTAATGTTGCAGTTTAAAAACTGTAGTGTAAAGCACCCTTCTGGCAAGACAGTGATGGAGTGAATGATGGTGAAAGTTTTTCTTTTTCGGGCCACCCTGCCTTGGTGGGAATCGGCCAGTGTGATAATAAAATAAATAAATATTCTAAGCATTCAAAATTTTAGTCTAGCCTGAGCAAGGCAGTGATACCACATTTACCATCACTCCTCCTTAGCAAGAAATGGTGATGAACAAAGACGTGATCATACAACATTAATCCACTTACCTGCTACAGTAACTCTAGCGTTGGCAGTGGCATACCCAACATGGTTCTGAGCGCTACATTCATACATCCCTGCATCATCTTCAGTTACATTGTATACAAACAATGATCCATCACTCTCAATACTGTGGAAAGAATCACATATTAGTACAGTACATGGGAGCCATTTATCGATAGACAATTAAGTTGGATATTTAAGGCTGTTTTCAAACAGCATGAAGTATGTTTTGTCTATGTTGAGAGTGAGTTTATTGGTCATCATCCAAGTATATATTTTTAGCAACTTGTTGTTTACAGTGTCTCTAGGTATAGCTGGGTTTGAGTGGGAGTAGACTAAGTAGTGTTGTCTGCAAACAGAACTGGTTTAAGGAGTAGAGATGCATTGGGGAGATCAGATGTAGATGAGAAAGAGGAGTGAGCCTAGGACACTACCCTGGGGTACTCTGACAGCTACAGAATGGATAGTGGAGTTGCTTAATAGATTTAACACAAGCAAGCATGTGTGAAGTGTGCAAAATAGTGCAAATATTCAAAGGACCCAATGAGATTTTAGGTCTGCTTAATTTCCACAGTATTTCAAGAATTCATTGCAAGGTTTTAAATCCTTGAAAAGTAACTAGAGAGCTGCTGTTGCCTACCTATGTTTGTTATCAGCTTCCATAGTATGACCATCCTTCCGCCAACTAATTAATGGTTTTGGTCGACCATCAGCTTTACAAGGTAACACAATTACTTCTTGACCTGTAACTGCTGAGACATCTCGAGGTTCTTTGCGTATAACAGGAGCTACCTAGTAAGACAACTATATTTGAAAAAAAATAATACAGTGCAGTATATATCAATAGGAAAACTTTAAATCCATGTGGGTCAGAGTACAGGGAATAGGAAATAATCAGATTTAATCCAAGGAAGGGGAGAATAGCTCCAATCAATCTTCCACCAGCATCACTGCACCCCCCCTTGAAGGGAGGAAAAATTATAATGATGAATTATTCACATACTATACTTTTAATATTTTAAAAGATGAAACTATAGATCACTGTACATGTTACTCATGGTGTGTAAAACATCTTACATAACAAAATAATCTATTAATCAGGTGATTACATTTATTTTTACCTTATCCCGAACATAGAGTGTTGCTGATGCTTCCTGCATACCTGCAGCATTCTGAGCACGGCAGGTATATTCTCCCTCATCTGCAGGTTTAACATGCTGCACGCCAAGACTAATACCTGCATAAGCATACAATTACTTTAGTGTTTGTTTAAATGAATGAACAATACTCATCCAATATTTTTTACACAGTTTATCGTTAAAGGCTAAGAGCTGTTACCCTATGTTGGTTCATGTCAGAGTTTGGCCACAATTATGGTTTTCCACAACCCAGGATGTGACTCACAGCACTTGACTAATACCTAAAACACGAACACAGGATCATAGTTGGAAATTACACACCCACATGAACCACAGGGACATTAGGAAATATTTCTTTAAGGTAAGAGTGACAAAAAAGTGAAGCTAAGCAGTAACACAGTGGAAGCAAGTTTCATACAAGGGTTCAAAAATAGATAAGACATGGCTCAATCATATCAGATGGATAAATAGCAGGGCTCATCCCCTGCAACTCAAACAGGTCATTATAAGTATATTCACCTGTCATTTCTGAAATAATTATAGTGTAGTTCTTTAACCATGTTTTTATGTCTTTAAATAATGAACAAAGATTTTATCAAGAGTAATATGTTCTATGCCAAAAAAAAAAAGTTACTCTAATTTGCATATTTCAGAACTCACCATGTAAAGAAATAGTCAGACTTCCAAAAGGAACAATGGGTTGACCATCTTTAAACCAGGAGATGATGGGAGGGGGAACCCCATCAGCCTGGCATGTGAACTGGATGCTTGAACCTGGACTAGCATACTTGTCATCAGGCTCTACTATTAACTTGGGTGCAACTGGAATATATTAAATAAAACAGAAGATATAATAAAACAATCAACACTTACTGTATATAAACATATTCGCCATACATTTAATTGTGTTACGATATAATTGAGTGATTGTTAATTAGTGCTGTACTATTACATTTATTAACACCTCTTTCTTTCTTTCAATGCACTGGCCGTATCCCACCGAGGCAGGGAGGCCCAAAAGGAAAAGCAAAAGTTTCTCCTTTTACATTTGGTAATATATACAGGAGAAGGGGTTACAAACCCCTTGCTCCTGGCATTTTAGTCGCCTCTTGTGACACACAAGGCTTACGGAGGAAGAATTCTGTTCTACCTCCCCATAGAGATAAGAGAAAACAAACAAGGACAAGAACCAGTAAGAAAAATAAAAGAAAACCCAGAGGGGTGTGTATATATATATATGCTTGTACATACATGTGTAGTGTGACCTAAATGTAAGCAGAAGTAGCAGCACATACCTGAAACCTTGCATGTTTATGAGACAGAAAAAAGACACCAGCAATCCTACCATCCTGTAAAACAATTACAAGCTTCCGTTTTACACTCGCTTGGCAGGACAACAGTACCTCCCTGGGTGGATGCTGTCTACCAACCTACTACCTTATCTTTACCTTTTACCACTTTTTAATTCTATCAAATATGACAAAAACCTACACAAATAACCCGCACATAAAAGAGAGAAGCTTACGACGACGTTTCGGTCCGACTTGGACCGAAATTCTCATTACTGGCTATTCTAATTATTACTTCTTTCATTATTTTGATCCTTCTTTAAACTATCCCCTTATTAAAGACCTAAGGTGCTCCCATTCTTTTCACATATACTTGTTAATGCAATTATCCAAGAATTTCTTCACAGAGCTCTGCACAACTCATTGTGTTGTGACCATGAAGAGAGGCTGCTTTATTATGAAAAAATTATATATTTTTAATGATAAACTCTGAATACAAGTTTTTTTGTTTGATAGTTACTGCCACACCTCTTGACAGAAGAAGAATTACTGCTAATTTCTGAGAATCTGGACAAGTGAGATAGTGACAATAAGGAAAAGACCTTGATAGGAATGGCAGAAGGCTTTGGTAAAGAGTTTGAGAATATACAGTATAAGACAGAGAACTGTAGCTTTTCATTTTCTTAATGAACTGGCAATATCCCACCGATGCAGGGTGCCCTAAAAAGGAAAACAAAATTTTTCTTATTAAATTTAGTAAGTTATGCAGGAGTGGATATACAGCCTCTCCTCACTTAGTGACATACTCATTTACCGACACCATGGACTTATGATAGGCTCTATGACTAGTATTCATACCCAAATAATGTATATTAGAGCTGATTTCCTCTATTCTGTTTATTTCAGCATACAGTACACTACCGCATAAAAATTTAAAAATATACCAGAAATGTTATAAATGGTGCAAAGGTGACATTAAAATAATGTCAAAGATGGTTGACACAAACTCATTACCATTATAGTATGCTCCTCACTTATTGATGAATTCATTTAACGACGTGGTCTCAAAAACAGAACTCCATCGTTAAGTGAGGAGAGGCTATAAAAGTATAACATGCAAATAATCCATGAAATCTATTTACCAAGAACTCTAAGGGTAGCAGTTGCAGCAATTCGACCAAGGTGGTTAGCTGCAGTACATCGATAGGTCGCGGAATCATTTCGTATCGCTGAGGAGATGGAAAATGTCCCACGACTAGATACCTGTACATATGCATAAATAAACAGATTAAGTCCTAATTCTACTTTGTGTTGTCATCATGCAGAAATAATTGATATGACAATATAGGTTCAAGAGAACGGGGCGTGACAGCTTGCCATTTTTTATTAATGAAATGATAAAAAAGTGAATGATAAAACATTCAAGATATAATGAAGGAAAATGTAATGGCATAATAAATGATAGAGAATATGTTTCAACCTAACTGGGAATGCTTCATTCCCTGTCTATTTCCACAGAAATGTTTCCTCCACATACATTGGGAGGTAAAGCTTCCAGCAACAAATCAATGTCTATGATAATACATGTATGTCCCATTTGTTTACTGAGAACAAATGAAAGTGACTAGAAACTAGAAATGAATGAAATGTGACTTAAAAGATACAACCATTATGCTGTATCATTATTATTATAATCAAAAAGAAGCACTAAACCTACAAGGGTCATACAGAGTTATTATGCTGCAGAGAACTTTGTTTAACCCTAAGAATCAGAAAGAACCCGTACTGTACAGTGTAAGTACCTGTCCACAATTTATAACAAAGATGGAAGGAACCAAGATTTTCAAATACATATTTGAAAGAATCTTTATTAATACGCACTACAATAATCCATATACCTTTTAGCATATCCCTAAAGTAAAATAAGGTCTATAAGTAAATAATATGAGCATGGCTGGAGGCCTTGTACTGTATACATGAACCTTATCAGATAATGAATAATGGTCACCAACCTGAATCCTTGGACCTTCAATTATTGGGTCATCATTTCTTGTCCATATGACATCAGGTTTGGGAATTCCCGATGCCTGGCATTCTATTTCAACAGGCAAACCTTCAGTCACATTCACATCACTTGGCAGCCGAAGGAAACGAGGCTTGACGTGAGCTGAAACTGAACAGTGGTGCAACAATTTTGAGTATTTTTCCAGATATGAAAATATATGTCAATATACTATATGTACTTTTGCATACTTGTACCTAAATAAACTTACACAGTGCTGGCATGCAGGTACACATTAAAATCACTAAGTGTCTTATTAGTCTTGAGGACACCATATTAATAATGATAATAATAATAATAATACACAATAATAAATCACTCTGAGGCACATTAAATGAGGTATATTACACTAATATAAACATTTTCATTAATCTTACTTACAATGTTCATCTCTGACTTCATCCTGCTGCTCTTCAGGTGCCATTTTAGCTTTACGAGATTTAACTTCCCCCATGGGATTTGTGGCCATGCACTCATAAAATCCCACGTCATCATCCTGGGTGTTTTCAATCATTAACGTTCCATCGGTGAGGATGTTGTAGCGCTCATTGTCACCTATCACCTCATTACTGTGATGTAAAATATATCATATCATAACTGTCTTGAATTTAAAAATTTAATCAAGAATTTTTTAGCATCACTGAATACATAAAAGATACAGTACAATATCATTGTAATGCACCTTGAACTGTATACCTTGCAGCTAGATCAATTTACCTGCAAACTCACGACCCAAATCACTTACATATTATGAACTACACCCCTGTTTAAATTAAAAAGCAACAAAGGCACAAATTGTAAGGGAGAAGTATATCATTGAAATATTCATATACTTTTACCAAAGCATTACATAAGAAAAAACAATTATGTACTATATATTCAACATATACGTACAAAATGGCGAAAATTTTGAAGTAGCCGAGAACAGCTTGTTTGGATACTACCCATATATGTTACCAGAACTTATTTTTCTTAATTTATGTACATTATAGCTTAAAAGAAAACTACTGACTTTGTCTCCATATTTATCTTTTCTTGTTAATAAAGTTGTAAAAGATATTCAGGTCAGCGTTTTATTTTTCCACTGATTTTTCAGTAAGATGTAAAATTAAATACAGTTTCATTCTCAAGTTACAGTCTTGTAAATCTTAGTTAAGATATTTATTGTCTACATTTCTTTTTTCTTTTTTTTTTTTAACAAGTCGGCCGTCTCCCACCGAGGCAGTACATATATGCATAAAAAAATTACTTTGGCTATGCATAAATATTCCACTTCCACTAATGAATTTTCCATATTTATTTTTTCAGTTATTTCTCTAAAAATACAGATAAAAGAAAAAGTATGATTTGACCATGAAGAGCAGCTAGGTAATTTCATGCCAATCATTACTTGCTGTAATGGTCATTTTATTTTTTCAACAAGTCGGCCCATCTCCCACTGAGGCAGGTGACCCAAAAAGAAAGAAAATCCCCAAAAAGAAAATACTTCCATCATCATTCAACACTTTCACCCCACTCACACATAATCACCGTCTCTGCAGAGGCACTCAGATACGACAGTTTAGAAGTCCCTCCAAAATGTCAATATCCCAAACCCCTCCTTTAAAGTGCATGCAAAATAATTCATCAACAAATGTCCAATACACTTTCATCTTTCACCACTTACTTATGGAACCATACGACCTCAGGCTGTGGATCACCATCAACTTTGCATGTGAAATACGCAGTGCCTCCGAATTTGACATCCACATCAGTGGGTCCCTCCTTGATGAATGGTTTACCTGTGTGACCAACAGTATACAGGTTAATAATGAGAACTAGGAAATACTCTCTACCCCTACTAATTTAACAGCTGATGTGGGTGCTAGGGCTTATGCTTGTCTGAGTGGTGTGCAGACGTCTTGCTTTTGCCTCAGCAACGGTAACAAATTTCTCCCACTGTCCCTGAAACACTTGCCCTCATTTTATTCTACCCATTGAGCACATAAAAGGCTGGGGCACCATTCATCAACTCCATTTTCCCACTGTGAATATTTTATGATTTTGAAGAAAAATCAGTTACTAAGGTGGGAATGTTGGTGTCCCATTCTGCGGAGACTTGGACAAGTGAATCCACCTGAATTAAATGTGACCTAAGTGCTCCTTTTCTATTTTCAAAGAGAACTTGTTCTCTTTCTTTCTGACCAGTTTTGGGCAATATTTCTTCCCCAGACACTGGGAAGCAGGGCTTGAATTGGTGTAAGTTACTAATGGCCTTGTAAATCCTTAATAACCACATGATGTGCTACCATGTGTCCATGACCCCTCACCCTTGTGGTTCTTGCCTTTCTGAACATCTGTTATCCTTAAATTAACATTCCATCTTCCTTTTAGGCACTTGATACAACATTATTTTGTAAGTTTTAAGATTTTTTAATGAACTATACATTTTTTTTTTTTAACACGTCCGCCGTTTCCCACCAAGGCAGGTGACCCAAAAAGAAAGAAAAACCCAAAAAGAAAGAAAAAACTTTTGTCATCATTCAACACTTTCACCATCACTCATACATAATAACAGTCTTTGCAGAGGAGCTCAGATACGACAGCTTAGATGTCCCTCCAAATTGCCAATATCCTAAACCCCTCCTTTAAAGTGCAGGCATTGTATGTACCTCCCATTTCCAGGACTCGAGTCCGTCTAACCGGTTTCCCTGAATCCCTTCACAAAATATTACCCTGCTCACACTCCAACAGCTCATCAGGTCCCAAAAACCATTCGTCTCCATTCACTCCTAACACGTTCATGCACGCTTGCTGGAAGTCCAAGCCCTTCGCCCACAAAACCTATTTTGCTCCCTCCCTCCCTCCAACACTAGAGTAGTGTCTAAACTTTTTTTTCTCTGATGTAGTATCACCCTTAAAAGATTAGTATACTTTTGTGAATATGTTTGTAACATGTGCCCCTTAATGACCCCCTGTATTGCTCACTTCAATGGACTCCTGCCTCACCTGATTTCTATTTCTTTTGACTTACACCTTCAGGATTTCTGCACTGAGTACACCTCTATTTGCCCATTACTTTCCCATACCCTATCTCCTGCCCCTTACCCAGTCATCCTAATCATTGGTACCACTACTTCCCCTAAACAGTGATATCAATCTATTCTTCTATTCAATTACCCACTCCTAATTACTACCTATGTAAGCCAATGAAACCCTCACTGCTACTGGCCTTCTGACACTTGCTCATCATCCTCTGTGATCATGGCAATCAACATTCCTGGGGAAGGACTCACCGCGGCATTCAAACTCTGAGTCATTCAGGGAAGTAAGGCTCTTGCCCTGAAGCACTGACGGAAACTGACAAGTGGCGGCAACTTGAGTAGTATGTTGTTTTTCCTTCACCATATTGGCCAGCCACATCAGTTGACAGTCGCACACCAGGGCATTAGAGTCCAGTCGCCTGCAATTAAGAAGAGAGTTAATGTGACAGTGTAAATACTGTAGATGAATGGTTCAGAGAACCGACACGTTGATAAATTAGACACATGTGCAACTCTTGGGTATCTTTATTGATGGACTGACCACATCGACTCAAGGTTGAGGGACTGATTAGCTCATTCTTCTCCTGTTCTTCACGTTTCTCCTTTGTATGGACTGATGAAGCCACTGTGTGGCGAAACGTTTCCTCAATAAAGATACCCAAGAGTTGCACATGTGTCTAATTTATCAGTGTACACTACTGTAGACAAGATGTTCCTCATTCATACTAATTTTAAACACAATAATGTAATAATTAAAGTGGTATTAATACTTACAGTCGTCTAAGTGCTTGGAGGTTTGCAAAGGCACCTTGGGGTACCCTCTGGAGACGGTTGTTGTGTAGGAACCTGCAAGTAGGAATGCTATTACACAGTGGCTGTGGTACACACAATCTACCTACCACTATGCTGTCCTCTACATATGCATGCAGCATTATACTGTATATCTAAGTTTTTGTCTATTAGCCAAGATAGGAATGTAACAGTTACACCCTATATAAGACTATAGTTTTAATATAAGACTATATAGTGTACTCCATAGTATTAATAAGAAGCTATAATGTGTGTATTATCTATGTATATGTGTGTATGTATATGTATAAGTATGTATGTATATGTATAAGTATGTATGTATATGTATAAGATGTATGTATATGTATAAGTATGTATGTATATGTATAAGTATGTATGTATAAGTATGTATGTATGTATGTATGTATATATGTATGTATGTATATCGTAGCACTGCCCCAAATTATTACACAATAATGAAGCAGTCTTTTATAGATAATTTTCGGTCTGAGGTTTGGTTTACACACTGCTGGCTATATATACGACAGAAGCATTAAACCCCTTGGAATCATGTAGTACCTAGGTAACGAGGGGCAATCGGGTTCAATCCAAGGAAGAGGATATCAATTCCAATTCTTTGGATTAAGATCCCCTCACCAGCATCAAGCAACTTCCCTTGAGGGATCCATATAATGGATAACAAGGGGCCTTACCCAAAATATGCACAAAGATATGTAATTCCAGGGCAGACTCAACACCCTATACTCTGTCTACTACTAGGCAGAACTCGTGCATTTTTTTTACTTATTAATATCGGATTCTTTTGCGAGTTTACGATGTATGACCCTTACGGGTTTAGAGCTTAGGATTATAATTTCGAGTCTGACCAAAATTTATTAATAATGTCCAATATTAGGTTAGTTTTGTCATGGCCACTGTTTTATATTGTGAAAATGTAAGAAACAAAAACCTAGTCTAAGCTTAAATAACCTAACCTTACTCCGCCAGCGGTATATATGAAACTGGCTCACCTTTGTGTCTACATTAGCTGTCACTGGCCACGAGCGTCAATGCTAACCTTTTATTGGCCTTAATGTTCTGCATGTCCCAAAATAAATGTATAAATTTTGCTAATCTCTCAAAAGAACAATTTGTTTTGGAATGGCTCTCTGGCCATATGCTTCCGTCACTAGTTTGCCCAAGTCTTATTCAACTAGTTATAAGCAGAAGTGTCATGTTAACAGAATTTTAACCAAATTGAGGCTGTGTATTTTTTAATTATATTTCAGTTTATATAATTATATTATATCTTATATAGTCGTTTCATTTTGATAGCATAAATATAGTATGTTTCTCTTTTACAACACGCATGAACAGCGGATCAAAAAGGGACTTACAAGTAACAAAACGAATAATAAGCGCCAAGGATACTGAAAGCGAAAATATGTATGAGTATCCCCTACCACCTGAA
The DNA here is from genome assembly GCF_038502225.1 of Cherax quadricarinatus. NCBI lineage: Eukaryota > Metazoa > Arthropoda > Malacostraca > Decapoda > Parastacidae > Cherax > Cherax quadricarinatus. The sequence goes on along the minus strand of NC_091326.1, from coordinate 1,831,932 downwards.
TAATAGAAAATGCTCATATAAGAAAACGGAAACTTTTACGAGGAACTATTTTATTCCAGCTTTTACCAATAAAAAGTTATAATTATATTCATTTCATCACTGTTCCAGTTAGCTCTACACACTGAATTTCTTTTAAGCGAAAATTAATTATAAGTAAAAAGAAACCTGGTTTTTTACCAGGCCACGGGGGAGATGACTCAGGAAATCGCCTTCAAGGAACGTGTTCCCATTAGACACCTACTGTCCCTGTCCCTGTTCACCCATCAGTAAAATGGGTACCTGGGTGTTAGTCGACTGGTGTGGGTCGCATCCTGGGACAAAACTGACCTAATTTGCCCGAACTGTTCAGCATAACAAGGGGCTTTTTATATAGTACTATGTCATCGACGTCAGCTAGGCCTGTAAGATAAGATTTCGTTCGGATTTTTAACCCCGGAGGGTTAGCCACCCAGGATAACCCAAGAAAGTCAGTGCGTCATCGACGACTGTCTAACTTATTTCCATTGGGGTCCTTAATCTTGTCCCCCAGGATGCGACCCACACCAGTCGACTAACACCCAGGTACCTATTTGCTGCTAGGTGAACAGGACAACAGGTGTAAAGAAATGTGTCGAAATGTTTCCACCCACTGGGAATCGAACCCGGGCCCTCCGTGTGTGAAGCGGGAGCTTTGGCCACCGGGCCACCTGTATACCATGTAGTATACATGGTATATATATTTACTACAAGTATACCTGTAGTAAATATATTATTATTATTATTATTATAAGTAAACTTCAGGTATGATCTGACTGATAGGTAATTAAATGCTAGCAACTGCACAAAGGTCATTAAAGGTTCATTTACTTTGCACAACATCGATCAAGATTATTTTAATACCTAAAACAGGAACTCTTAGTGTTTATACACCGAGAAATATACAGTAATGTGGGTACTGAGACAAAATTCTATATTTCTGAAAAAAAAATCGTAAAATATGATTAAACAATTCATGTAAAACTAGGAATAAATCAAACCGTGTGGGAATACAGCTCTCTACCATTATTACAACCATATACAGTAACATTCAAAACAACTACGGGTGGAGTTGAATGATAGCTCTAGGCCTTTCGTGTTGCAACACATCAGGAACTTGCAATGTTGTAGAAAAGAGGAGGAAGTCCAAGCAAATAGGATCACAGGAAGCGACCACCAAGGGTGCTTTCTGTGATCCTCTTTTCTGCAACATTATAGGCTCCTGATGATGTGTTGATTGCAACACGAAAGGCCTAGAGCTATCATTCAACTCCTCCCGTGGTTGTTTTGCATTTTCTAACGCTTGCTCGCGATTTCTGCATAAGAGTAATATATATTTAAATAACCTAACAATAACCCAATAGAGTTAAAGTGACACAAGGCTGTGGTGGTTACATGAGGAAGGCCAGAATCTGTCTTATTAGTAAGTTTATTCAGGTATACACAAATACAATTACATAGAATTATCAGACATAGCAGCATATGTGTAGAGAACCTAGGATAACCCAAAAAAAAGTCAGACAGAGTGACTTATTTCCATCTACATCTACAACTACAAATTTCAGAGTTATCCTGGCACTTCGAGTCAGGATTAGATTCACGTCTAGTTTCATTTGTAAAATCTACATATATAATTTATATACTACTTTTTTTTAAATTACCGGCATTATTATAATCAATGGATCAATTCATTTAGTGGTTGAATCCATTATTTTTTATACCGTTCCACCGTTTTTGGACACGACATAATAATTATTTAAATGCCTCCCTGACTCCTCACAGGATGGGTGTGAGGTGCATAATGAACTACACAAAATCAGTCAAGTGTGCTAAGTTTAATGTTGTCTAGAAGTATGTCTTGTAACTCTGCATTCAATAATATTTACTATAATTACATTATATATATATATATATATATATATCATATCATATATATCATATATATATCATATATGTTAATGTTGCAGTTTAAAAACTGTAGTGTAAAGCACCCTTCTGGCAAGACAGTGATGGAGTGAATGATGGTGAAAGTTTTTCTTTTTCGGGCCACCCTGCCTTGGTGGGAATCGGCCGGTGTGATAATAAAAAAAAATAAAATATATATATATATATATATATATATATATATATATATATATATATATATATATATATATATATATATATATACACATTTTATTTACATAGTTAAAAATCTACATACGTATTTATATCAGCTAACAAACTAGTCATGCATTACAAGAAATGTTACCATACATCGACACCATGCCTAACTCTTCTAGGGTAGGGTAGGTGCCTGAGCCCGAGCCTTTAGCTCATAAGACTGTCATTCCCATTTGCCCCTTTGGGGCGGGGATGGCAGACCAGAGAGGCCTAGCTTGTGGCTAGGCCTGGGGACAGTTGGTCCCAAAGATGAGGAGGTACTTGTGCCTCCTCCCATGGGAGACTTAGGTCTCAGACACTCCCTAAAGAAGGGAGCCAAGGCCGGGCCACCACTTGGAAAAGGCCCGGGCCGGGAGAATACCGGCTAATCTTTAATAATAATAATGTTACCATATTTTAAGTACAAGTGTTTGGTGCACCTGATACCAAAATTAGTAGTGACAAGTAAACTTTAATCTATAAATATACCTTGAGTAAGCTTTAGTTGGGTGTCTGACCTGCATGTTAAGCTACACTCCTGGTGTGGTCCCAAGAAGGTATGATCCCCCAGCCTCTTATTCTGGTCTTTCTCCATCTCATTAGCCAACTTTCTTAAACATATCTTGGTAATTTATTCTCGTTAGAATATCCTAAGTTACTGTTACAGTCTTTGCATTGGATCAAAATTAGCATAAACATCTGTATTTGCAACATTAAATGTTGCAAATACAGATGTTTATGCTAATTTTGTATATATTTGTAGGATAAGTATTACTCTTAAGAACACTTAGTGATCTACCTTCTTGAAGACATGATTCTCCTCTCCCAGTTGACATGAGTGCATTAATCGTACCTTTGCCAAAAACTTACGAAGCTCGAAATTTCATGGTAATTTTGCTTTAAATTCAAGTTTTTTCTCGAGCATAGTATTAACTAATTAAGCAGCTTCACCTGTGTGAGACATCACAGGTGTTGAGGGAAGCTTGTCTTGACTCACCAAGAGTATTTACATTATTATTATAATCAAGGGGGAAGCGCTAAACCCGGAGGATTATACAGCGCCTGGGGGGGAGGGATGTAGAAGGTATTCAGGCTTACTTCGGGGAACTGGAGCACAGACCAAGGAGTATTTACAAAATTTCGTGAAATACGAATCAATGTTAACAAAGCCGGGTAACAAGTTACTGGTGAAGTAATCACACAAGAACAATGGATACATGAAATTTACTCTGTACATTATAAATAAATAATTTTAAAGTATAAATACAGTTAGGAAGTTGACCGAGAATCGGCTTTTGGCACAACTAGTGACCTTTTTTTTTTATTCTTTTCACAGTTGAAAACACTACTGTTTAATAGGTATTAAGTATCTTCTATGTACATTTATATCACGGTGCATTATAGTATACATTAAAAATACTGTTTTCAAGTGTGGTAACTAATTTTTTTAATGGTTCGTTAGGCTGTTGTGTGTAATAATTGTATTAATCATAATCCCCGAGGTTCCAATTTCCACACCATGCAAAAAAAAGGATAGAACTTTTTTTTTTTACAAAAAATCTTGAGTAACCAATAAAATACTCTACAAATACCGCTACTTGTGCTCTACATGGAGGTAATTACTTGGTTCATTCCACATAAGGACATTAGGAATACATAACGTGCTACTAGGTATCCACAAAACCCTCTACATTTCTTTACTTACAGCCTGTGCAACCTATTCAAGCTGGAGAATACATCGGGTCCTAATTTTTCAATCTTGTTGAAATGAAGATATCTGTAAAATAGGCGGACAACATTAGGTTGACCACCCACCCCAGCCTACAACTTAGCTTAGATCCTTCATGCTACCTCACACAAGCACCATTAACCACACCCACTAACACGTGACTTTATGAAGCAGCTCTCTACCAACTGGTACTTGTGTGAGATAACATACCAGGAGACCACTATACTGCTATTTGTAACTTCTTAACGTATACTTACAGCCGTTCCAAGTTGGGCAAATTGGAGAAGGTGTCAGCCTCGAATGTTGCAAGGTCGTTGAAATGAAGGTACCTGCAATGATGAGGGAGTGTGCAGTGTAGGGTGCAGTGTGTGGTGGTGAGACAACGTAGGCGTCAGGGTGTGATACTCCTCTACTTGTCGTATGAGTGGATAATGAATGGCAGAGCGGGGTGTTGTGCACATTTGTGGATCAACACAACAATGAGGATATATCGCCCTTGCACTAAGGGTTCCCACAGGCTGCCCACTCAACATTTCACTGACACACTATGAACAAGACAAAAACATAAGCACTCAAATTGAGAAGTTCAGTGAGTGTTCACTGTGGGTTTTGAGGTATCTTGCATCCAATTTAAGAAAAGCAACACTGCACAATCAACTGCAGTTTAAAAATATAAACAACGAAAATATGCTATAAGATATAGAGGAAATCATAAGAGTAGATGTGAGACAGAAGACAGTAATGAGCCTGGCCTATGGCTGGGCTCTGAGAGTAGTGAGACTAGAAATTCATCAATCGTATGAAGGGAAGCACTAAACCCGTAGGGTTCACAGCGTCTACGAAATGGAAGGCAATCAGGTTCGATCGAAGGAAAGGAAGGATAAGTCTAATTCTTTGGATCAAAAGCTCACTAACATCAAGGAAACTCCCTTGATGGGGGTAATGATCGACAAAGCTGATCAGTTTGGACAGTAAAATGTCATTTACCTCACGAAACATAAGGTATATTTTCTTCATGTTAGACCTGCGTGTGTACGTCTGGAGCAGTTTAAGATACTTCTTGTTTGGTGAGGCAGTGTACTGTTGGTTGACTCGAAACTCATTTCTGACACTGCCAAGTTGAAGGTTGGTATGATAAGCAGTGGCCAGGTGGTGGTGTTTGCTCGTCAGAAACAGGACAAGTGTCTCTTGACATAAGTGGTTTAGCGTCCGCTGTCTTACCCCAGCTAAGTTATAACTCCTATTTAAAAAGCAAACTATCACCACATACAGTAGTAATAGTACTGTCCAAAATTGGTTTACACCGAGTGTGTATTCTCTAGTTTTCACATGTCAGGAGGGAGGCGGAGACCTTAAATGTAGACGTGATGTTGGTGGTTGGGAAGGAGGATTCTGTATGGGCCAGCAAGTAACTATGGTATCCCGGCTCACTATTGTTTTTAAAGGTTTATGTGTAGGTAAATGTAAGTAGGTACGGGAGGCGAAATTAAGACACATGTGCAACATCTGGGTATCTTTATTGTAGAAGTTTCGCCATCCTGGAGTTTACCTGGAGAGAGTTCCGGGGGTCAACGCCCCCGCGGCCCGGTCTGTGACCAGGCCTCCTGGTGGATCAGAGCCTGATCAACCAGGCTGTTACTGCTGGCTGCACGCAAACCAACGTACGAGCCACAGCCCGGCTGGTCAGGAACCGACTTTAGGTGCTTGTTCAGTGCCAGCTTGAAGACTGCCAGGGGTCTGTTGGTAATCCCCCTTATGTATGCTGGGAGGCAGTTGAACAGTCTTGGGCCCCTGACACTTACTGTATGGTCTCTTAACGTGCTAGTGACACCCCTGCTTTTCATTGGGGGGATGTTGCATCGTCTGCCAAGTCTTTTGCTTTCGTAGTGAGTGATTTTCGTGTGCAAGTTCGGTACTAGTCCCTCTAGGATTTTCCAGGTGTGTATAATCATGTATCTCTCCCGCCTGCGTTCCAGGGAACACAGGTTTAGGAACCTCAAGCGCTCCCAGTAATTGAGGTGTTTTATCTCCGTTATGCGCGCCGTGAATGTTCTCTGTACATTTTCTAGGTCAGCAATTTCACCTGCCTTGAAAGGTGCTGTTAATGTGCAGCAATATTCCAGCCTAGATAAAACAAGTGACCTGAAGAGTGTCATCATGGGCTAGGCATCCCTAGTTTTGAAGGTTCTCATTATCCATCCTGTCATTTTTCTAGCAGATGCGATTGATACAATGTTATGGTCCTTGAAGGTGAGATCCTCCGACATGATCACTCCCAGGTCTTTGACGTTGGTGTTTCGCTCTATTTTGTGGCCAGAATTTGTTTTGTACTCTGATGAAGATTTAATTTCCTCGTGTTTACCATATCCGAGTAATTGAAATTTCTCATCGTTGAACTTCATATTGTTTTCTGCAGCCCACTGAAAGATTTGGTTGATGTCCGCCTGGAGCCTTGCAGTGTCTGCAATGGAAGACACTGTCATGCAGATTCGGGTGTCATCTGCAAAGGAAGACACGGTGCTGTGGCTGACATCCTTGTCTATGTCAGATATGAGGATGAGGAACAAGATGGGAGCGAGTACTGTGCCTTGTGGAACAGAGCTTTTCACCGTAGCTGCCTCGGACTTTACTCTGTTGACTACTACTCTCTGTGTTCTGTTAGTGAGGAAATTATAGATCCATCGACCGACTTTTCCTGTTATTCCTTTAGCACGCATTTTGTGCGCTATTACGCCATGGTCACACTTGTCGAAGGCTTTTGCAAAGTCTGTATATATTACATCTGCATTCTTTTTGTCTTCTAGTGCATTTAGGACCTTGTCGTAGTGATCCAATAGTTGAGACAGACAGGAGCGACCTGTTCTAAACCCATGTTGCCCTGGGTTGTGTAACTGATGGGTTTCTAGATGGGTGGTGATCTTGCTTCTTAGGACCCTTTCAAAGATTTTTATGATATGGGATGTTAGTGTTATCGGTCTGTAGTTCTTTGCTATTGCTTTACTGCCCCCTTTGTGGAGTGGGGCTATGTCTGTTGTTTTTAGTAACTGTGGGACGACCCCCGTGTCCATGCTCCCTCTCCACAGGATGGTAAAAGCTCGTGATAGGGGCTTCTTGCAGTTCTTGATGAACACGGAGTTCCATGAGTCTGGCCCTGGGGCAGAGTGCATGGGCATGTCATTTATCGCCTGTTCGAAGTCATTTGGCGTCAGGATAACATCAGATAGGCTTGTGTTAACCAAATTCTGTGGCTCTCTCATAAAAAATTCATTTTGATCTTCGACTCTCAGTCTGGTTAGCGGCTTGCTAAAAACTGAGTCATACTGGGACTTGAGTAGCTCACTCATTTCCTTGCTGTCATCAGTGTAGGACCCATCTTGTTTAAGTAGGGGCCCAATACTGGACGTTGTTCTCGACTTTGATTTGGCATAGGAGAAGAAATACTTTGGGTTTCTTTCGATTTCATTTATGGCTTTTAGTTCTTCCCGCGATTCCTGACTCCTATAAGATTCCTTTAGCTTAAGTTCGATGCTTGCTATTTCTCTGACCAGTGTCTCCTTACGCATTTCAGATATATTGACCTCTTTTAGCCGCTCTGTTATTCTTTTCCGTCGCCTGTAAAGGGAGCGCCTGTCTCCTTTTTCTTAGAGGAATAAGCCTTGTGCATACATCGAGTGCCAGGACAAATTCCAGGACATAACTTGAAGACAGTAGGACTATATACAGAAGATGAGGTAATCAGTCCCTCAACCTTGGAGTAGGTGCGAAGAGCACCATAGTCGTGGAGATTCTGAAGCAGAAGCAAGGAGCCTGGCGCTTATATACTAACGTCAGGTGTAGTATATAAGCGCCAGGCTCTTTGCTTCTGCTTCAGAATCTCCACGACTATGGTGCTCTTCGCACCTACTCCAAGGTTGAGGGACTGATTACCTCATCTTCTGTATATAGTCCTACTGTCTTCAAGTTATGTCCTGGAATTTGTATTGATAAAGCCACTGGATGGCGAAACGTCTACAATAAAGATACCCAGATGTTGCGCATGTGTCTTAATTTCATCTTGTCGGTATTATATACCATTCTTGCACAGGTACGGGAGGCGGAGGGAAAGCGATCTGTTGGTGCATGTAGGGGTGGTTGTTGTGCTGGACCAGACGCTAATGGGTGGACGAGATTGAACTATTTACATGGTGCAGGACGCTGTGTGGTCCTGGCCATGATGGAGGGGGTACTATACGGTGGTAACTTTGTGCTAGTGGGTGCCGCTTACTGGTGGGTGAAACCATCACTCTTTATATAGTGAAGGGTGTCTGAGGGCGGGTCCTTTGATTGGTCAAGTGGGCTTGTGAAATATGGCAAATGGTGTCATGCAACAAGCCCTTGTATATGGTGTATACACACCTTGTATTCGGCTGAAAATAGTGGTGGACATACAGCGTCCTTATGTATGGTGTATAATCACCTTTGAGACAGCAGGAATCATGCATCTGAAATTTACTTGCATCTTACAATCCACAGTACATTAAGAGGAAAACTGCAACGTGAGTTTGATAAAGCCATCCCAGTGGAACCTGAAAAGAAATAATTCAGTATTTACGCTGCCTGTTATACTGCTTGCCTCTTGAGGGGAGTATGGACATGCACAATTTCCCCTTTATTACACGATCAACGTTCAGCGTCACCAGCAGGCCAATATGCTCACATACAACACCTTGTGGCAACACTGGAAAAGTTCTTGTCTGTGGAGAATAAAAATCCTAATACTGTAGCTGGAACGATTTATAACTGACCCACAAATTGGAAATGGAAAAATAGATAACCCTGCACCAGTGACGAGTGAAAAAGAAAAAAATGTGGAGTAAAATAAGTTTCTCTCATTCTTTATGTAAAACTAGCAATTAAATATGAAAATTTTATTAAATCTATAAGACTAGGCATGTTCACTTAAAATATTGATTTTAACACTATAATTTTAATTTCTAATCTGTGATCGAGTTGTAATCTGTTGTCTGTGAGAAGCATTAGAATAAACTAAGGAGGGGGGGTAACTATTATAACAAGAGATGAACATATCACATGGAAGCTTAAGTCAGAGGTGCTTCAGAAAACACTCGTTCTACCGTCTTATATTTAGCAAGTAGTGAACAAACGGTAACCTAACATGACGTTAATATAACAAGTGCTTATTCTGTTACCTTCACAGACCAGTCACAAAATAAAAAATGACCTGCACACACTTTATGAATAAAAGGTTTAAGGTATAAAAGAAGGAGAGAGAGGCCTTAATTAAACTTATCTTAGCCTAAAAGCAAGATGAAGGAAGAAAAACGTTAGTGGTTACTCACAGTTGTTCCAACTTGTCCAGCTCTTGGAACACCTGGCTCTCAATAACCCGTATCCGGTTCTTATACAGGTACCTGAGAGTAAGAGAACGTCTTCAAGTATGAGTTAGCAAGCACCATACACACATCAACCACCCAAGGTAATATATGTACATAATTAACACTCGTCCAACAGTGGGTTATCTTTATTATTGAAACGTTTCACTTACACAGTAGGTTTCTTCAGTCAAATATAGAGGCAGCTGGTATAGTAGTGAAATGAAGATAATGTAATCAGCCCATCAACCTTGGAGATATGAGGTGGTCAGTCCCTCAGCCTGGAGAAGCTAGTTCTATGGTCTGGAACGATATCGTTCACTACTATACCAGCTGCCTCTATATTTGACTGAAGAAGCCTACATGTAAGTAAAACGTTTCAGTAGTAAAAATACCCAACTGTTGCACTGGTCGGTATTTTATACAATTTTCAACAATATATGTATATATTCCCATTTCTTATAAATGTACACACACACCATCCACTTCCCACACACAGCACAACAGAAAGATTTCGCAAGATTCGAGGGATCCTAATTCTAGTACGTAGTAACTTCCCCCTCCACCTACTTCCCCGCATTTGTCTCCTTCCATCGTAAGTAGTATACTAACTTCCCTACATCCGGTAACATCATACCCTCCTTTTCCATCCCTGCCCACGCCTAAAGACAGACAATGAGAGAATGTCCCTCTTCATAACAACACATGCTATGGGTATAGCATGATTAGATTTACTCTACATTAGGAGCATCGAACTAAATGACTCCCACTTCTCAGTTTCTCTCCTTGTCCTCTCACAAGCATATGTCAACAAATATTCTAAACCTTTCAGAACTAGGATATTAGTTACTCCTACCTTATATCTTGCAAACTTCACCTTCGTCACGTTATTTGCAATCATGCGCAGGTGACTAAGCAAAGCCCAACATTCACCATTACAGATTTAATTAAAGTTCAGCACTAATCTGTCTGCTAGTTCATATTGCCGTATTGTGTAAACAATGATTCTGCGGAGTTACACCTAACAAGCCTCTTGAGAGTTATGTGTACAATATTGTGTATACCATGTGAGTATAAAGCTGTATACTGGCTTTTGACGCGGCGATATCCACACAATATTAAAGCCAGGCTGCTTCAGGCGGCGAAGATAACACAAGCAACGCTACAAATCATATGGAATCGTTAGATAAGAAGAAAATATCGACTGTGACGGTCAACCTTACACCGGCCACTCGTGCTATTCATGTGTGCCAATAATATCAACGATATCCATCAGAGGCGCTGCTGAAGCATCTCCAGACACTCAACGGACGGGCAAGCCAGTGGTCGCTGTAGCTGCACCAATCAGCTGGTCATGACACAGTAAATCGTAATAAAACGATTACAAACTGCACATAACGGGTGAGGCTCGAACCTTTGGCAAGCGAGTAAAACTAGTAGTCCAGTGTGCTACCAACTGGACCATACCGGTCTAATAAAGCTCATCCAACTAAGTATATTTCTATACACTACAGGGAGGTTAGCATGGGCCACCACTGTGATCACAACTGTAGATTTCTACAGACAAATCTCATGGTCATCTTATAGCTAAATTCTTTACTGAGAAGTTCTTTGATGGTGAATGATTCTTGATACAAGGACCTGGAACTACCCTCCAATTCCTTGAACCAAACCTGGTTATCTCCCACTTCCCAGGCGTTGTATAACCCTCACAGATTTAGCGCTTCCCTAAATATATATACTGTATATTAATAATTATGAGAGTCCCGATTTAGGTTACACTTCTGTGAGGAGCAAAGCAGAGAAGAGCGGTGAGGCGCCTGGCTGGCTAGGGCAAGGTACCTCCACCAAGACTCCTTTCACCTGTTTACATTGCTTCAACTACACCCCTCTCCTATTACCTTCTCCTAGTACCCTCTCCTAATACCCCCTCCCCAGCATCCTCTCCTAGTACTTTCTCGTAGCGCCCACTCCTAGTCCTCCAGCGTCTGTATACTTCGCATTTTATCTGTACGCTAAACATACACAGTATGCCACCTCTGAGAGCGTTTTATCAAGTGACCTTTGAGCAATGATTTATCTCGAAAGCTTCTTTCTGCATTTGTTCCAGCAATATTATTTATACCTGCTGGTAGAAGGTTGAAATTTTGGACCATGGATATTTACAAGGTTCTCTGTATCTCTGGCGCCTCTACTTTTCACTGGGTTTATTGTACACTTCCCATATTTTTACATTGTGTAGATTGTAAACGTGACCCCCCCCCCTCCCTCACTTTTTTCCATATATAAGCTATTATCTTTAAAAACCATGCCTTTTTTCTGCAACTAAAGTTTATAAAAGGTAGTGACACGTGTATATGTCAATAGACAAGCACAGAGTATTTAATATCGACAATGAAGTATCAAAATTATGGGCTGAAAGGCACAGTTTACTGAGAGGATAAGTGGCATCATCCAATAAAACTAGCCCTTCGGAGCAAAATGAAAAAAAAAATCTGTTTATGATGTGATAAATCAACAGATTAATATTTAATGTTGGCAACACAAGGTGTGAGAATATGGCCCTCGAAGATAGCGAGCAACACAGTAAAGACCAGCCTATCGCCTTTAAAACAAAGTATTTCAATGTTGCTAAGGCAGTCCACACGAGTGGAGAGACATCAGTTACAAGAAGTACCCTCGGCTCGTCAACATTATCTACCTAAAATTCTTGGGACGCGAAATTGTGTTCTTTGGTCTTTAAGTAACGTGATATTACTTATTAAAGGGTGTCAGTGAGCCAGCGTAGTCGGTCCTCATTTGAGCGATATACGCGTCAGGAAAAGTTTTCCGGTTTATCCTGACAAAGAAAATACCACCAGTCTCTCCATTATGGCCTCATAAGGGTGTTAAAATGTGCTATATATTACAAGGTAAGAGGTGACGTAACTGTCACTCCTTTTATGATCACCTCTTGTAAAGGGGACACCACGAGTGTGCGAGGAGACACTACCACCAAGCATCCACATATCCATCTTCTTAGTTGTCTCCAGCCAATTATTAATTCAGCCTTCTTGGTGCTATGAAATCCTTCACTCAACACCATCTCAAGCAAAATGTTAAGTTGTTTACCTTCCTCACATCAAACAATTCAGACACTTGATTCAGGCATCGTTTGATCTCCTCCAGTGTGTTGCCTTGTATGTAGTGCACCAGCCATCACCCCTCATCTCTTGGCCTCTCCAGCAACCTTCACACCACCCTGTGTTGTTGTGCTCTTAGCTACATATTCACTCGTTGTTGCTGTTCCATTCGTCAGGAAAAAATAACCTCACTCGAGTATTTTTTATATCGAGTATTTTTTATATGACTCGTTCAGATGGCCCTATGGCGGGGTGGTGCAAGTGACAAACACTGGATGATGTCTACAGACATTAAAATAAGATAACTGTTAGTACCATGGTGGACCATGGCAAAGTAATAGCCAGCTTACCCTTCGCACTTAGTGGTTTGAGTGGCCATACCATTGCAGACACGGACATCAAACGAACGCCAGACTCGTTGGCCTTAACAACACTTTAAACTTGCAAGTCGTTCAACCAAAGTTGTACTAAGGTGTCGTACTAAGTGTTCCTTACTGCCACCTAGACTAGACAACTACGGCCTGACACTGTTCATAGCTCTTACACCTCCAGGTAGTTCTTCCCTGCCACCTCAACACTTACAATGGGGCACAATGAATCGTACACTTAGACGAGAGAAAAACGGAGAACGGGCTTTTCCCTCGGTCTTTCTAGTGATGTAACAATGTTCAGTGAAGTCTGACAAAGACCCACTGTAACATCTGTAATCCTGGTTTTTGCGCTACCGCTCACAGGATGAGCATGGGGTGCACAATAAATCATGGGGGGTACATCAGCCACAAAAAAAAAAAAAAAAATAGAAAATAAGAACTTGTGCTGGTCCAGTGAGTAGACGGTACTGAGTTTTAACTTGTAGATGAATGGTTCAGAGAACCGACATGTTGATAAATTAGACACATATGCAACTCTTGGGTATCTTTATTGAGGAAACGTTTCGCCACACATTGGCTTCATCAGTCCATACGAAGGAGAAACTTGAAGAACAGGAGGAGAATGAGGTAATCAGTCCCTCAACTACCTGATGAATACTGTAATAGAGAGGAGGGGATGAAGATAAAGTAAAACAAACTAAGGAAGAGTATGGTGTATGGTGACACAGTGCAGAGTAGCAACAAAGTGAGCCCAGCGATTGAGATGAAACTTACCAGAATAAAGGAAGAAGAGAGAAAGGAGAACTAAGAAGTGTCCTTGAAGAGGATTGCCTTCTTGATGTCAGTGAAGGGCTTTTGATCCAAGAAATTGGGGCTACCTCCCCCCTTCCAAGGCTCAAACAAGAAGTCCAGAATGAATAACATGTAAACAGTGGGTGTAGTGAGGTACTTACAGGTAACGCAGAGCCTCTAGCCCAGAGAAGGAACCATTCTGCAGGCGAGTGATGTGATTGTTGTTCAGCAACCTGCAACAGTAACACAACACTAAGTTAATAACACTGTACTCTACAAACCAATACAACACTAGGTTAATAACACTGTACTCTACAAACCAATACAACACTAGGTTAATAACACTGTACTCTACAAACCAATACAACACTAGGTTAATAACACTGTACTCTACAAACCAATACAACACTAGGTTAATAACACTGTACTCTACAAACCAATGCAACACTAGGTTAATAACACTGTACTCTACAAACCAATGCAACACTAGGTTAATAACACTGTACTCTGTGATGAATGGTTTTGAAAACCGACAAGTTGAAGAATTGAGACACTTATGCAACACATGGGAATCTTTATTGAAGAAACGTTTCGCCACACAGTGGCTTCATCAGTCCAATATATAAGTATATAAGCCACCTCTCTGGCCCTATGCTGCACTTCCTACAAGAGTGATGGACTGAACACATCGATTCCAGGTTGAGGGACTGACTACCTCAAACTTCTACTCTCCTTACACATTTCTACTTTGTATTGGACTGATGAAGCCACTGTGTGGCGAAACGTTTCTTCAATAAAGATTCCCATGTGTTGCATAAGTGTCTCAATTCTTCAACACTGTACTCTACAAACCAATACAACACTAGGTTAATAACACTGTACTCTACAAACCAATACAACACTAGGTTAATAACACTGTACTCTACAAACCAATACAACACTAGGTTAATAACACTGTACTCGACAAACCAATACAACACTAGGTTAATAACACTGTACTCTACAAACCAATACAACACTAGGTTAATAACACTGTACTCTACAAACCAATACAACACTAGGTTAATAACACAGTACTCTACAAACCAATACAACACTAGGTTAATAACACAGTACTCTACAAACCAATACAACACTAGGTTAATAACACTGTACTCTACCCACCAACACAACACTAGGTTAATAACACTGGAAAAATAAACAAAAAATTAAGTATAACGCGATCCTTTACTGACTACGTTTCGCCCACACAGTGGGCTTTATCAAGTCACAAACAAATCTACCTGGTTGAAGAGTACACGAGTATATATAGAGCGAATAGTCAGGTGCAGAATGCTGGGTAGGTTGTCTGAACCATTCATCTACGAACCGCTGAGAATGTTTGGTAGATGAACATCAAAATGGTATACAATACCGACAGGTTGTTAGGTAAGACACATATGCAACAGTTACACAACTTTATTCCGAAACGTTTCGCCTACACAGTAGGCTTCTTCAGTCGAATACAGAAAGTAGGCAGGAACAGTAGAGATGTGAAGACGATGTAATCAGTCCATCACCCTTGAAGTCGTAGAATTTGAGGTTGTCAGTCCCTCGGCCTGTTCCTGCCTACTTTCTGTATTCGACTGAAGAAGCCTACTGTGTAGGCGAAACGTTTCGGAATAAAGTTGTCTAACTGTTGCATATGTGTCTTACCTAACAACCTGTCGGTATTGTATACCATTTTGATGTTCTTCTTCAGTCGAGTACAGAAAAGTTGATGGAAGCGGAAGAGGCTTGAAGACGATGTAATCAGTCCATCACCCTTAAAGTTTTGAGGTGGTCAGTCCCTCAGTCTGGAGAAGAGCATTATTCCATAGTCTGAAACAATATGGAGTTGAAGTGACAGGATGGAGCCTTATATAGCGCCAGGAGGTGAGTCGTAGGTCACTAATAGAACGCAGATGTTGGGAGGTCAGGTCCCTCTCAAATCCAGTCGTTCTCACTAGTAGAGGTTGTCGAACACTGCAACACAAGGGTATCTTGGCACAGACCTGAAATCAACTTCGACAACCTCTACTAGTGAGAACGACTGGATTTGAGAGGGACCTGACCTCCCAACATCTGCGTTCTATTAGTGACCTACGTCTCACCTCCTGGCGCTATAAGAACATAAGAATGTAGGAACACTGCAGAAGGCCTACTGGCCTATACGAGGCTCCATCCTGTCACTTCAACTCCATATTGTTTCAGACTATGGAACAATGCTCTTCTCCAGACTGAGGGACTGACCACCTCAAAACTTTAAGGGTGATGGACTGATTACATCGTCTTCAAGTCTCTTCTGTTTCTATCAACTTTTCTGTACTCGATTGAAGAAGCTTACTGTGTAGGCGAAACGTTTCGGAATAAAGATACCTAACTGTTGCATATGTGTCTTATGTGCAAGAAAGGTATAAAATACCGACAATATGAAAGTTAAGACACATGTGCATCATCTGGAAATCTTTATTGTAGACGTTTCGCCATCCAGTGGCTTTATCAATACAGATTAGTACTAGAACTCAACACACAACTCAGGATATAAATAACCATAATTTAAACCTAGAAGATGATTGATCATGTTGACCCTGATCTAAACCTTCATAATCTGACACCCAATCAAAACCTATTGGAAAGTAACTGCGTTTATTACACAGCATCACAAGCCACCACTATCCTAAACAATGCTAAAAGTCTATCAGTACTTAACTACAACATCAGGTCCTTAAGCAAACACTATGATGACCTCCTAGCACTCCTTGAATCACTAAAGACACCCTTCTCCTGCATTATTCTTACTGAGACCTGGCTTAAGCAGGACACAATAGATATCTACCCTCTACCAGGATACACAGCAATTCACAACTGCAGACCAAACCAAGTTGGGGGTGGTATTGCAATCTATTACTCTAACCAATTATCTTGTCTTAGCACCACTTGCTTTAGTGATGAATATGGGGAATACATTTTTGCTAATTTTACTGTAAAAAGCCTTAAGACGCCTATAACAATCGGTGCCATTTACCGGATACCTCACACAAACATCCCAAATTTCAGTGAGAAATTAAAGTCACTAATAACAAACAGACAAATGAATAAGCACCACCTTCTCTTAGCTGGAGACTTCAACATCAACCTTGGCTTACTAGATGATCAGCCTGTAACTGATTTCATCAACAATATGAACAACACACTTCTCATACCAACAATAACTAAACCAACCAGGCTCAGTGAGACAAGTGCAACCATAATAGACCACATATGGACCAATATACTAGCCCCCCTTAAATCAGGGATAATCACAGATAGCACTACAGACCACTACCCTACCTTCCTCCTGACAAACATTAGTAAACCACCACTTGAATACAACAAAGTCTCATTTAGACTCC
Source organism: Cherax quadricarinatus (assembly GCF_038502225.1). Lineage (NCBI taxonomy): Eukaryota > Metazoa > Arthropoda > Malacostraca > Decapoda > Parastacidae > Cherax > Cherax quadricarinatus. The sequence goes on along the minus strand of NC_091326.1, from coordinate 1,814,976 downwards.
ATGACGAGGCCTCAGTAAGGAAGTTCACAGCTGACCTAGAGACTGTTGATTGGCCTACAGAATTCTCCAAGGCCAATGGTATTGATGACTGGACAGACATTTTTCTTAACAAATTACTTAGACTATACAACAAACATTGTCCTATAAAAACAAAACAGATCACAAACAAACGGCTTGGTTGCCCATGGCTAACCAGCACCATTCTGAAATCCATTGACAAGAAACACCAATATGAAAAGCAATATAGACAGGGCTTAATACACAAAGATATTCTTAAACACTATTCATCAGCTCTCACCAAAGTAATAAAGAAAGCCAAACAACTATACTACTCCAGTAGATTCACAGACACTAGAGGAGATATAAAAAAGACCTGGAAAACACTCTCTCAGATTCTAGGGACCCACAAACTGAGAAAAACCAAGAATATTGTCCTAACTAAACCTAATGAAACACCACTACATCCCACTGACACAGCTAACAAGATAAACGACTTCTTCTCAACCATAGGATCTAATCTCGCCAGTAAAATCCCACATACCAATGCCCATGCCGGGGACTACCTAGATGGGAATTTCCCTAATTCCTTCTATCTTGCACCAACTGAGCCCACGGAAGTCACTGAGATTATAAAGTCACTTAAAAATAACTCGGGGAATCTGTCTCACGTCCCACCATTACTGTACAAGCGAGCGGCCCATGTCCTTTCGCATGCTATTTCATTACTTTTTAACAAGTCACTAGAGACTACCACCTTCCCGAAACTACTCAAGATGGCAAGGGTTACACCAATACATAAAGGTGGTGACCCTACAGACTTAAACAACTATAGGCCAATATCTAACTTACCATTGCTATCCAAAATCTTTGAGAAACTCGTGCACAGGAGACTGTATTCATTTATAACGGCTCAAAACATACTCAACCCCTGCCAATTTGGATTCAGGAAAAATAAAAGCACTAATGATGCAATCATAAAAATGCTAGATCTGCTTTACACAGCATTGGAAAATAAGGAATATCCACTAGGAATTTTTATTGACCTAAGAAAAGCTTTTGACACAGTAGACCACGACATCCTACTTCACAAACTTGATCATTACGGTATAAGAGGCCATGCGCTTGCTTATTTCAAATCTTACATTACTATTTTGACACAGTAGACCACGACATCCTACTTCACAAACTTGATCATTACGGTATAAGAGGCCATGCGCTTGCTTATTTCAAATCTTACATTACTAATAGGTATCAGTACGTCACCATTAAAGACACAGCATCAGCAACACGGCCACTTGATACAGGAGTTCCGCAGGGAAGTGTCCTTGGTCCCCTGCTCTTCCTCATATACACCAATGACCTTCCAAACGTATCCCAACACCTGAAACCCATTCTCTTTGCTGATGACACGACTTATGTCATCTCTCACCCTAATCTTGCCACCCTCAACACCATTGTGAATGAGGAGCTGATTAAAATATCGACTTGGATGACAGCCAATAAACTTACGCTTAACACTGACAAAACCTACTATATTATGTTTGGTAGCAGAGCAGGAGATGCACAAATTAACATTAAGATTGACAACACTCTAATTACCAGAAATAATGGGGGCAAATTCCTAGGCTTATACCTTGACAACAACCTGAATTTCAGCACCCATATCCAGCATATAACCAAAAAAGTATCCAAAACGGTTGGGATCCTCTCCAAGATACGATACTACGTGCTGCAAAATGCCCTTCTCACACTATACCACTCACTTATTTATCCATACCTCACCTATGCTATTTGTGCTTGGGGATCAACTGCAGCAACACACCTAAAGCCAATAATAACCCAACAAAAAGCTGCAGTAAGAATAATCACTAAATCCCATCCCTGGCAACACCCCCCCCCACTCTTCATAGACCTAAACTTACTCCCAGTTCAGTACATCCACACTTACTACTGTGCCATCTACATCTACAGGGCCTTAAACTCTAATATCAACCTTGACCTAAAACGCTTTCTTGATAGTTGTGACAGAACCCACAGGCATAACACCAGACACAAACATCTCTACGACATTCCCCGTGTCCGACTAAACCTTTACAAAAATTCAATGTATGTCAAAGGCCCTAAAATCTGGAATACCCTACCTGAGAACTCTAGAACTGCAGACACATTCATCACCTTCAAAACTACCATTAGAAAACATCTTATCTCCCTGATACACCCCATCAACTAACTACACGAATACCACCTGGTGGTTCACACTTACACTCACTCACTCATTTGACCATAAACAGAAATATTAATCTCAATCTTAAAATAATGAATCCTGTGATACTCCAATACTGAAACTATGTACTGTGCCAAAACAAAAGCATTCACATTGCTAAACTCACAAACTAGTATTTAGTCATTTAGCCATAATACCAACTTACCTCATAATTTGTAATATTTTACAATTAAGAATAAAACTAAGTCTGCCCGAAATGTCTAGCCATGCTAAGCGTTCTAGTGGTACACTCTGTAATCACAATTTTACTACATGTAAACCACACAATAACCAAATTTCTGTAAACTCAGCATTGTAATCCTTATAGAGAATAAACTTTGAATTTGAATTTGAATTTGAATATACAAAAGATGAGGTAATCAGTCCCTCAACCTTGGAGTTAGTGTTCACAGCATCGTGGTGGAGGAGAATCTGGAGCAAAGGCAAGAAGACTGGCGGTTATATAGGCGTCAGTGGATAGGGACGGGCAGCAGACGAGGGCATAGTCACTGGTAGGCGGGATTCCCCAGTGGAAGTAGGTCCTTCCCAAAGAGATGGGTTAGTTATATCCACTGACGCCTATATAACCGCCAGTCTTCTTGCCTTTGCTCCAGATTCTCCTCCACCACGATGCTGTGAACACTAACTCCAAGGTTGAGGGACTGATTACCTGGAGTTTACCTGGAGAGAGTTCCGGGGGTCAACGCCCCCGCGGCCCGGTCTGTGACCAGGCCTCCTGGTGGATCAGAGCCTGATCAACCTCATCTTTTGTATATAGTTATACTGTCTTCCTATTATGTCCTAGAATCTGTATTGATAAAGCCACTGGATGGCGAAACGTCTACAATAAAGATTTCCAGATGTTGCACATGTGTCTTAACTTTCATATGTGTCTTACCTAACAACCACTGAGAATGTTAGGTAGATTGGACCTGAGACGGACCTGTAAGGCACCGCTGGGAATGTTTGGTAGATTGGACCTGAGACGGACCTGTAAGGGACCGCTGAGAATGTCTGGTAGGTTGGACCTGAGTGAATATCAAAATGGTATGGAATACCGACAGGATGGTTGTTAAGACACATAGGCAACACTTAAGCAACTATATTCCGAAACGTTTCGCCCACACAGTAGGCTTCTTCAGTCGAGTACAGAAAGGAGCAGTAGAGATGCGAAGACGAAGTAATCAGTCCATCACCCTTAAAGTCGTAGATTTGAGGTTGTCAGTCCCTCAGCCTGGAGAAGTTCTGTTCCAAAGTCTGGAACTAACTGAAGATCAAGCGACAGTGTTGAGACTTAAATACTGTCGGAAAGAGAGGTGCAGAGTAGTAGTAGTGAGACAGTAGTAGTGACACTGCAACACAATGGCATCTTGGTACAGAACAGAAAACACCTTAGACAACTTCAAGTGAGAACCGTTTGTTCTGAGAGGAACATGACCTCTCAGTGGCTACAATCTCACTACTACTACTTTGCACCTCTCCGACAGTATTTAAGTCTCAACACTGTCGCTTGATCTTCAGTTAGTTCCAGACTTTGGAACAGAACTTCTCCAGGCTGAGGGACTGATAACCTCAAATCTACGACTTTAAGGGTGATGGACTGATTACTTCGTCTTCACATCTCTACTGCTCCTTTCTGTACTCGACTGAAGAAGCCTACTGTGTGGGCGAAACGTTTCGGAATATAGTTGCTTAAGTGTTGTCAGCATAGTTGCTGATCCCTGTATTCCCTGTATTATATAGCATAGCATATTAGTATCATCCATGTGCTTTAGATACGAGATCCCTTGTAGGCCTGTGGCTTTGTGTGACGTCACGAGATACAGATGTCGTAGGTTGAAGGTAGACACACTTGTAGGATGGTAACTATACTGTCAGACTGAGATGAGGGATGGAGCCCAGCTGCCTTGCCTGTCCGCTGAATGGTCTGCCGCCGAGTGAGGCCGGGGCAGAGGTATGAGCCTACACATCTGTATCCCGTGACGTCACACAAAGCCACAGGCCTACAAGGGATCTCGTATCTAAAGCACATGGATGATACTAATATGCTATGCTATATAATACAGGGAATACAGGGATCAGCAACTATGCTGACAGTGTTGCCTATGTGTCTTAACAACCATCCAGGTTGGACCTGAGACGGACCCCCACGGGAAGGGCGGGTGTGTATCTAGTTATGTAGGATAACAATGAAGTTTCTTGGCAAGGGTTTAGTTATGTTATAGAAGCCATTGTTCTAGTTAGTGACCTACTGGCCCACACAGCCATCATAGTCTGGTTGATCGGGCACTTGGCAGAGGTAGTAATCCAGTTTTATCTTAAAAAAAAAAATCTACATTTGTTCCAGTAATATTTCAGATATCTGCTGGTGGCAGATTCAGTAGTCCAGAACTAGGGTTGTGGATATAGTGTTCTCATATTGCGCTCGTGGCGCTCCTACTTCCTCTATTATTGGTGAAACATTTCGTCTGCTCTGCAGGCTTCATACAGAGATGAATTAGTGGAGGGTGATTTGATATAATTAGTCTTGGCGCAAAATAATTTAACTACATTAAACTACCTATGCAGTTCCTCGGAAATGTGAGACATCACGAAGGCGCTTCGAAATTTATTGTTTTTTCACAGTGGTTGTTCTGTACATTGTGGTATCACCTGTTTATTGTGATGTTATTGCATTAAACTACCCATGCACTTCGTCCACTTTGTCTTCCACCAAGGCTGATGTCTCCACGACTGTGATTCATCTGTATTTGACTGATGACGCCTGCAGCGCGGGCGAAACGTTTCGTTAATAAAGATTATTACTGTTGCACATGTGTCTAACTTTTCAACCTATCGGTATTGTAGATAATTTATAATAAGATGAATGAATTTTACTTAGTACTTGTAAAGAGAGAACAACGTTAAGACAAACTATCAACTTGGACAGTATCAGTTATTGACAGTAACAACAGAGTAACTGTATTACACACCCGGATTTGTGGACATTGTCGACGACGACCCGTGAGCCAACACAGTAGGCACCAGCAGTTCTCTCATCTCACACAACTGGCTCTCCTTCACGATTTATTGCTCGTCTATCAGATCTTTTCAAGAATTCCATGATGTGAACCAGTGGCTCCCCAGAGGGAATGAACCCACTGGGGAAAAGAAGGGTGGGAAAGGAGAAGGAGGGGAAGAAGAAGAAGAGCTCCGACTTAAATTAACCTATGATAACTACCACCTGTACTCTCGCTCTGTACATTAAATCATTACTGAGCCTCGGGGAACCAGCAGCCCAGACTCTCTTATACACAAGTCTGGGAAGTTAGTTCAAACATTTTAAGGGTTGTGTTGTAATAAAGGAAACTTGGGGATATTCTGACACCTTGAAAGATGCTGCCGGCAGCAACAGACAGTAAGTATACAGTGTACACACAAGCTCACACCAAACACACACAGTGTCTAGTGTAAACTCCAAGTACAGCAGTTACTGACTGACCTGTGAGTTGTAGCACCCACCTGCCATGGGTTTAAGCCCCATTCGTTCTGTGATTTAAGACCATTAAGGGGATAAAAGGGGGCTATTAGGGGATATTAGGAAATACTTTTTTTTAACCTTAGAGTGATAAGAAAGGGATGAGAGTAGATATAATAAAGGTCAAGCAACAGGGATACAATAATTCTGAGAGTAGTTTAAGAGGTGAGGTCAAGAGCAGAGACTTGACCCACACCAAGACGAGTGAGTGAGTACACAAGTTCATGAAGTCAGTCAGCACTGTGAACATGAATCCTGGCAGCAGCAGCAGCAGCAGCAGTCACACGAGCCTAAGATTACCTTTCCAAGGGCAGGTGAAACACGAGTAGCATGTCTGCCCTAGGGACGTCTGGGAACCCGTACTTAGCAGAGGTCACTGTATGTGCTTACGCTGCTGATGTAAGCACATTACAACAACATAAACAATAACAAAATAAACAAAATAACATAAACATAAACTAGAACATAAACAACACTAACCTTTACCTAACAATTCGAATATGCAAACTGAGAAGTTGGTATGTTACTGTAGGCCTACAACACCTGAACCAGTGAATACATGTACCCATGAGACTAGTAGACGTGCCCAGGTATACCCATGATGCTTCATGACACTAGCAGAGGTGCCCAGGTATACCCATGATGCTTCATGACACTGGTAGAGGTGCCCAGATATACCCATGATGCTTCATGACACTAATAGAGGTACTCGGGTATACCCATGATGCTTCATGACACTAGCAGAGGTGCCCAGGTATACCCATGATGCTTCATGACACTGGTAGAGGTGCCCAGATATACCCATGATGCTTCGTGACACTAATAGAGGTACTCTGGTATACCCATGATGCTTCGTGACACTAATAGAGGTACTCGGGTATACCCATGATGCTTCGTGACACTAATAGAGGTACTCGGGTATACCCATGATGCTTCGTGACACTAATAGAGGTACTCGGGTATACCCATGATGCTTCGTGACACTAATAGAGGTACTCGGGTATACCCATGATGCTTCGTGACACTAGCAGAGGTGCCCAGGTATACCCATGATGCTTGCTTCATGACACCAGTGGTACCCAGACCACACTGCACTGATTGTTGCTGGCTAACAAAGCTGGGTAATAACCCACCACACTAAGAGATATCAAATGCCTCGTTAGCCTCGTGTTGGCGCTAGTTCTTGTGCAGTGGCTGTGGTTCCCATAATCCCAGCTTGCGGAACTCCAGCCGAGTGTGCAGCGGGAAGGTATTAAATGCATTGTTTTATGTAGCAACGTTGGAAAAATGAGCAGTGTGCTGCTACACTACACTATGCTATGTGAGTTAAGACAGTGGCAACAAAAGCTAGCTATGTGACCCATCACGCAGGATGGGTCACATAGTGTTGAAATGAATCAGTCTGAGCTGGGAGACTTCACTAGTGTCAGTCTGAGTTGGGAGACTTCACTAGTGTCAGTCTGAGCTGGGAGACTTCGTAGAATAATGAGAATATCGTCAAGAATTTCATCCAAGGTTCGTTAGCTACAGTAACTTCAAAGGTTTCCTTGTAGCGGAGCTGGAGTTACTATTTACCTAGGAATTACCGTCTCTCAGGACAGCCTATTTCTTACCCAGGAGAAACCTCGTTTTTATTCAGGTATCTCAATCATCTCAGAGCAGAGTAACAAAAATTAATGTATATATGGACAAGCCGGACCGTCTGGTCCATCAGCAAGGTGTGAGTACCAGCCGGACCGTCTGGTCCATCAGCAAGGTGCGAGTACCAGCCGGACTGTAACGCCACCTAAATATTTGTGAGTTAGTTGTAAACAGTTGCAGTCACGTTATTATAACTTCTAGTTTTGAGTTATGAAGACCAAGTGTGTTAATGAAGACTTGGTGGAAGATGAGGGTGTCTGGCCAGCTAGTATGTTCTACTGTACCAGAAAATAACCTCAACCATCTCATTGCGAAGAACTTTTAACTTCTATCTGTGACCCCTTGTTGTCGTTCCTTCCTTCACTACTGTCTATTGTTGATGTGCTTCTCGTCACGTACTTTATCTTGTAGGTTATCATGTCTTCCCTGGTCCTTCTTTCTTCTAATGTTATCAGATTTACATATGTCAGTCAATGTTTTTCATAGATTAATACCCAAAGCTTCAAGACTAGTCTCATTGTAAACCACTGTACTGTGTTTACTTTCTGAAAGTTTTCATTCAGGTGAGTGCTTCATGCAGATGCTACATACTCTATGATGGGTGAGTGCTTCATGCAGATGCTACATACTCTATGATGGGTGAGTGCTTCATGCAGATGCTACATACTCTATGATGGGTGAGTGCTTCATGCAGATGCTACATACTCTATGATGGGTGAGTACTTCATGCAGATGCTACATATGATGGATGAGTGCTTCATGCAGATGCTACATACTCTATGATGGGTGAGTGCTTCATGCAGATGCTAAATATGATGGGTGAGTGCTTCATGCAGATGCTACATACTCTATGATGGGTGAGTGCTTCATGCAGATGCTACATACTCTATGATGGGTGAGTGCTTCATGCAGATGCTACATACTCTATGATGGGTGAGTGCTTCATGCAGATGCTACATACTCTATGATGGGTGAGTGCTTCATGCAGATGCTACATACTCTATGATGGGTGAGTGCTTCATGCAGATGCTACATACTCTATGATGGGTGAGTGCTTCATGCAGATGCTACATACTCTATGATGGGTGAGTGCTTCATGCAAATGCTAAATACTCTATGATAGGCTTGATACGTCATACATAGGATCTTGAATGATTCTGCAACATTACTGATATTTCTAGGTTCAGTAGTCGTGTATTCCCTGCATAAGTTAGTGTGTTGATAAACTTGGTACTACAATTAAGCCTGAGTCCTCCTCCTCGTGTAAGTTTTACAACCTGTCCACTAAATGTCTTCCCCGTTATCGATCATTTCTCTTCTCCAACTCTAATAACCTTGCATCTGCAGGAGTTGAATTCCAGGATGCATCATTCTAACCAACTCTACAGTTTATCCTGGTCATTTTTTTCCCTTCATTAGTCTGACAATATCCACGAACAGGGATACACAACTGCTTGTGGTATTTTGTGTTCATATACCAAATTGACCGAGCTGACCCTAGTGACCCACCAAATGTTACATAACACCAGATGCTTGTAGATAGAAGTGACCTAATATTAGTGTTATCTTTATTCATCTTGCACTCAAAGTCATCTAATTAAATGTGTTAAGAATGGTAAACACATCCATGACTTACATACGAGTCATTACAGTTATATATAGTTGTTAACATGACACTGATGTGGTTGTGGAGGAGGCAGAGCTCAGAGCTAGATGGTTACTATCTTCTACTAACAATGCTCTCCTGCTGCCCTCTTTACCCTGAGATAGTCAGTCTTGACTCTTCTTTCTCTCTCTCTCAGATTCATAAAGTTCCTTCAGCACTAAACTTCTCTTGTTTGTATCTGTTTTTAGCTTAATTAACGTCTTCTTATTACTGGTTGAGTCAGTGTCTTTCATACTGGTTGAGTCGGTGTCTTTCATACTGGTTGAGTCAGTGTGTTTCATACTGGTTGAGTCGGTGTCTTTCATACTGGTTGAGTCAGTGTCTTTCATACTGGTTGAGTCAGTGTCTTTCATACTGGTTGAGTCGGTGTC
>NC_091326.1:1750518-1798018 GCF_038502225.1 Cherax quadricarinatus | reverse complement strand
GTTATTCTCTCTACTGGACTGAAGAACCCACTGGCTGGCGAAACGTTTCCTCAATAAAGATTCCCAAATTTATTCAAGTGTCTCATTCTTCAAAGTCTTGAGTGTTTCGCCTAGATCTAAAACTCTTCTCCAGACACCACCGAGTACTACTGCTAGTGAATCTTATACTTGTGTCTAACACAGGAACTCTAACTCAGGTCCAGCTGCTCCATAGTCTTTATAACAAAGGAACTCTGTAACTCCTGTCCAGCTGCTCCATATTCTTTATAACACAGGAACTCTGTAACTCCGGTCCAGCTGCTCCATATTCTTTATAACAAAGGAACTCTGTAACTCCTGTCCAGCTGCTCCATATTCTTTATAACACAGGAACTCCATAACTCCGGTCCAGCTGCTCTATATCAAGAGCACTGCGACTCCCTATTTGGTGTTTCAGGGTATTACACATATCTATGTGAAGTGCTAATGAATTAGCATATCTGCGGCATTTTCTGTACTTTGTCTCTGCCCGGCAGGAACACAACATTGTGCTCTTGAATTCTGGAAGATGATTGGTTATGTAAGATATATGATTATTGGGGCTGGCAGCGGTAACGAAAAAAAAAAAACTACGTATTTGGATCATTCGACTCTCATGTCGACTTTGATCTACGGATTTAGAGGTGCCATTCCCTCCATGGATCAGTCTTGATCACCTCTACGGGTTTGCCAGGCAGTAACAACCAGGTTGTTGCTGCCTGGCGGCCCGCTGGCCCACACATCCTTCACAGTACTTGTCCAATTTCATCTTTAAGACTCCTACATTTGTTCCGGCAGAGTTTGTGACACTTGTCAGCCAGCCCAGTCAAGTCTTCGTATTTTGCGCCTTGCTGCTCCTAGCACCTGTGCTGCCACCTAGTGAACATAGTTTATGTTAGAGCGCAGTGCAGCGCACATTATTATCGCTCTCACACTTTGGCGCAGGAAAGCCAGACGTCTCCTTTCTCTCACTCTCTTACAGGACTTACGGCCTTGGCGTGAGGCTAGCACTAACAGTCGCCTCCATGCATATTATTATACCAGCCACATTACCATAACAATTTGCAAGAAACTAGTGCAAAATGTTGAATAATCTGCTATCACGGATGTTGATACAATGTTCTCTTATTGTGCCCAAGGTGTACTTGCGTTTCGTTAATTTTATTTTACATTTCGTCCCATATCTCTTGCTCCAGTATGTTATAGCAGTTTGCAAATTTGGGACCAGGCCCTCAAATACTTTCCACGTGCATACAGTATATATTATCGTGTATCTCTCTTTTTCCAACATGTACAAGTTAGGGGCTTTGATGCGTTCCCAGCAATTTCAATGCGTTATTGGTTCTGCACAGTAGTAAATGATCTCTATCTGTTTCAACTTTTATCTCTCCTGCCCTAAACGGGGTCGTCAACACTGAACAATCTAAGTGAAAGAGCACAAGTGATTTTAAGTGTCACCAGTGGTGCGATTTTTTCCCTTGCACTGAAAGTTCTTATTATCCACCCCAACATCTTCCTCACTGTTGTGAAAACCAGGAAATACAATAAACATTCACAAGAAACGAGTGAGAAAAACATTTAAGTGTTGCAGTGTGAGCAAGTGTCGCATCTTCCACTTGGTGTGAGTGCAACATTAACACATATTTATATTGTAGCATGAAAAACGCGCACATATTTTGCATTTAATGTGAAGTGTTTCCGGGGAGCAGTTAACCCTGGGTGAGGGCTGATTCTTCCAACTGTTAACATTGGACAGTGTAACCCACATTACCCGGGCGGCCTTCTTGATAGCCTAGTACCATCCATGTTGTGGTAGGCATAAGAATTAACAACTGGGCTTATACACTACAACCTGAATTGTTTGCCAGCCTTATCATACTAAAGTTAACTTATGACACTGAGCTTGACTCCTTGATTACTACTGAAGGCTCTTGATTCACATAATGACTAACAACGTGCTCAGTGGAGAAGCCAGGTATAGATACTCAAAAATGAGAGAACAGTAAATTAATGTAGATTTTTTATGGATTCCGTCAAATACTGAATTAGTCCTTCGTGGTAAACTAGACAAGTTGACTAAATAAAATACCCTGGAAAAAATGTAGAATATAACTTAGATAAGTTTGTGTATAGCATTAGGAATAATATTAGGAGAGAAGTAAATAATGAAACTGAATGTCATAGGAATGCATTTAGAATCTTGAGTAGATCTATCGTTCACTATGATAACATTAACGTAGATAAGTACATTTATGGAGCAACTTGAGGTGTGAACTGACTGATGTTGTAGTGGCCAGGCTTAGGCTTGGTTACAAGTATAGACTGATGTTGTAGTGGCCAGGCTTAGGCTTGGTTACAAGTATAGACTGATGTTGTAGTGGCCAGGCTTAGGCTTGGTTACAAGTACAGACTGATGTTGTAGTGGCCAGGCTTAGGCTTGGTTACAAGTACAGACTGATGTTGTAGTGGCCAGGCTTAGGCTTGGTTACAAGTATAGACTGATGTTGTAGTGGCCAGGCTTAGGCTTGGTTACAAGTACAGACTGATGTTGTAGTGGCCAGGCTTAGGCTTGGTTACAAGTATAGACTGATGTTGTAGTGGCCAGGCTTAGGCTTGGTTACAAGTACAGACTGATGTTGTAGTGGCCAGGCTTAGGCTTGGTTACAAGTATAGACTGATGTTGTAGTGGCCAGGCTTAGGCTTGGTTACAAGTACAGACTGATGTTGTAGTGGCCAGGCTTAGGCTTGGTTACAAGTATAGACTGATGTTGTAGTGGCCAGGCTTAGGCTTGGTTACAAGTACAGACTGATGTTGTAGTGGCCAGGCTTAGGCTTGGTTACAAGTACAGACTGATGTTGTAATGGCCAGGCTTAGGCTTGGTTACAAGTATAGACTGATGTTGTAGTGGCCAGGCTAAGGCTTGGTTACAAGTACAGACTGATGTTGTAATGGCCAGGCTTAGGCTTGGTTACAAGTACAGACTGATGTTGTAGTGGCCAGGCTTAGGCTTGGTTACAGGTACAGACTGATGTTGCAGTGGCCAGGCTTAGGCTTGGTTACAAGTACAGACTGATGTTGTAGTGGCCAGGCTTAGGCTTGGTTACAAGTACAGACTGATGTTGTAATGGCCAGGCTTAGGCTTGGTTACAAGTATAGACTGATGTTGTAGTGGCCAGGCTAAGGCTTGGTTACAAGTACAGACTGATGTTGTAGTGGCCAGGCTTAGGCTTGGTTACAAGTACAGACTGATGTTGTAGTGGCCAGGCTTAGGCTTGGTTACAAGTGCAGACTGATGTTGTAGTGGCCAGGCTTAGGCTTGGTTACAAGTACAGACTGATGTTGTAGTGGCCAGGCTTAGGCTTGGTTACAAGTACAGACTGATGTTGTAGTGGCCAGGCTTAGGCTTGGTTACAAGTACCTGGAGTTTACCTGGAGAGAGTTCCGGGGGTCAACGCCCCCGCGGCCCGGTCTGTGACCAGGCCTCCTGGTGGATCAGAGCCTGATCAACCAGGCTGTTACTGCTGGCTGCACGCAATCCAACGTACGAGCCACAGCCCGGCTGATCAGGAACCGACTTTAGGTGCTTGTCCAGTGCCAGCTTGAAGACTGCCAGGGGTCTGTTGGTAATCCCCCTTATGTATGCTGGGAGGCAGTTGAACAGTCTCGGGCCCCTGACACTTATTGTATGGTCTCTTAACGTGCTAGTGACACCCCTGCTTTTCATTGGGGGGATGTTGCATCGTCTGCCAAGTCTTTTGCTTTCGTAGTGAGTGATTTTCGTGTGCAAGTTCGGTACTAGTCCCTCTAGGATTTTCCAGGTGTATATAATCATGTATCTCTCCCGCCTGCGTTCCAGGGAATACAGGTTCAGGAACCTCAAGCGCTCCCAGTAATTGAAGTGTTTTATCTCCGTTATGCGCGCCGTGAAGGTTCTCTGTACATTTTCTAGGTCAGCAATTTCACCTGCCTTGAAAGGTGCTGTTAGTGTGCAGCAATATTCCAGCCTAGATAGAACAAGTGACCTGAAGAGTGTCATCATGGGCTTGGCATCCCTCGTTTTGAAGGTTCTCATTATCCATCCTGTCATTTTTCTAGCAGATGCGATCGATACAATGTTATGGTCCTTGAAGGTGAGATCCTCCGACATGATCACTCCCAGGTCTTTGACGTTGGTGTTTCGCTCTATTTTGTGGCCAGAATTTGTTTTGTACTCTGATGAAGATTTAATTTCCTCGTGTTTACCATATCTAAGTAATTTAAATTTCTCATCGTTGAACTTCATATTGTTTTCTGCTGACTGATGTAAGTGGCCAGGCTTAGGCTTGGTTATAAGTGTTTCTGACAGTTTGACAGACACAGATGGCGATCAAACTAAATACAAAATATATGGCCAGCTTTATGGTCGCTTTCTTGAGCATAATTGTCCACTTACTGAGGAATATATAGTATAATAACTTATGTGAAATGTCAAGGTATCTCATTAACGAAGATAAGATGCAAGGTATATTAAGGAAATATCCCAAATTTGCTTGCAGTGGGTGAGACAATTGTAGATGTAAGTCCAATGTACTCGCTGTTAACCCTAGGTCTTTTGTGTAGCCATCATGTGCTGCCATCTACAGGATGGATATGAGATGTACTGTACATTACCCGCTTCACCGGCAAGAACTATAGCCTAATACCCGTCCCTCCATCCAGGGGCATTCTCAACCTCCCACCATCCAGGGGCATGCTCAACCTCCCACCATCCAGGGGCATGCTCAACCTCCCACCATCCAGGGGCATGCTCAACCTCCCACCATCCAGGGGCATGCTCAACCTCCCACCATCCAGGGGCATGCTCAACCTCCCACCATCCAGGGGCATGCTCAATCTTCCACCCACACGGTACACCACAACCGCCCACAGCGGTAAAGTTCCCTCAAGTTTTTGCTTTCTATACGACCAGTTCATCCTTCCATCCTACTGCACTCCCTTGTCTTGTTTCCTGACTCTACTGATACGTCGTGTAGTGTACCATACTTCACTCTCTGTACACACTGTTTTATAAGGTTAGGTTAAGGGTTCCTAACTTTATTTACAAGCTAAGAGATGTTACCTACATCAGCTAGCTACCTCTCTCTCTCTCTCTCTCTCTCTCTGCTTCACCTGCTGGACACTGTTATCACAGCAGGATCCACTAGCAGGGTGGTCGCTATTCACAGCTGACACAACCCATTATTACCTTCCATTCTAATCCTAATACTTTCCCTACACCTCCTCCACACCCTATACCTCCTCCACCCCATATATCTCTTCCACCCCTATACCTCCTCCATCTCCTATACCTCCTCCACCTCCTCAACTCCCTACACCTCCTCCACACCCTATACCTTCTCCACCCCTATACCTCCTCCACCCCTATACCTCCTCCACCCCCTATACCTCCTCCTTCCCCTATACCTCCTCCATCCCTATACCTCCTCCACCCCTATACCTCCTCCATCCCCTATACCTCCTCCACCCCCTATACCTCCTCCTTCCCCTATACCTCCTCCATCCCTATACCTCCTCCACCCCCTATACCTCCTCGACCCCCTATACCTCCTCCCCCCCCTATATCTCCTCCTTCCCCTATACCTCCTCCATCCCCTATACCTCTTCCACCAACTATCCCTCCTCCACCTCCTCTATCCCCTATACCTCCTCCACCCCCTATACTTCCTCCATCCCCTATACCTCCTCCACCCCCTATACTTCCTCCACCCCCTATACCTCCTCCACCCCCTATACCTCCTCCTTCCCCTATACCTCCTCCACCCCCTATACCTCCTCCTTCCCCTATACCTCCTCCACCCCTTATACCTCCTCCATCCCCTATACCTCCTCCACCCCCCTGTACCTCCTCCATCCCCTATACCTCCTCCACCCCGTATACCTCCCCTATAAGTCCTTCACCAACTACACCTCCCCCACCTCCTCCTCCACTCCACTGTGTGGGTAGCAGTGGTCACTGCTGACCACTGTGTTGGTAGTTGTGGTCACTGGTGACCACAGTGTGGGTAGTTGTGGTCACTGCTGACCACAGTATGAGTAGTAGTGGTCACTGGTGACCACAGTGTGGGTAGTTGTGGTCACTGCTGACCACAGTGTGGGTAGTTGTGGTCACTGGTGACCACAGTGTGGGTAGTTGTGGTCACTGCTGACCACAGTGTGGGTAGTTGTGGTCATTGCTGACCACAGTGTGGGTAGTTGTGGTCACTGCTGACCACAGTGTGGGTAGTTGTGGTCACTGCTGACCACAGTGTGGGTAGCAGTGACCACAATTTTTTTCAAGAAATATACGAAATATGAACCTTCATGTGTGTGTGTGTGTACTCATCTATTTGTACTCACCTATTTGTGGTTGCAGGGGTCGAGTCATAGCTCCTGGCCCCGCCTCTTCGCTGATTGCTACTAGGTCCTCTCTCTCCCTGCCCCATGAGCTTTATCATACCTCGCCTTAAAACTATGTATGGTTCCCGCCTCCACTACGTCACTTTCTAGGCTATTCCACTGCCTGACAACTCAATGACTGAAGAAATACTTCCTAAAATCCCTTTGATTCATCTGAGTCTTCAACTTCCAATTGTGACCCCTTGTTTCTGTGTCCCTTCTCTGGAACATCCCGTCTTTGTCCACCTTGTCTATTCCGCGCAGTATTTTATATGTCGTTATCATGTCTCCCCTGACCCTCCTGTCCTCCAGTGTCGTCAGGCCGATTTCCCTCAACCTTTCTTCGTAGGACAATCCCCGTAGCTCTGGGACTAGTCTTGTTGCAAAACCTTTGCACTTTCTCTAATTTCTTGACGTGCTTGACTAGGTGTGGATTCCAAACTGGTGCTGCATACTCCAGTATGGGCCTGACGTAAATGGTATATAGAGTCTTGAACGAATCCTTACTGAGGTATCGGAACGCTATCCTTAGGTTTGCCAGGCGCCCGTATGCTGCAGCAGTTATCTGATTGATGTGCGCCTCAGGAGATATGCTCGGTGTTATACTCACCCCCAGATCTTTTTCCTTGAGTGAGGTTTGCAGTCTTTGGCCATCTAAACTATATTGTGCCTGCGGTCTTCTTTGCCCTTCCCCAATCTTCATGACTTTGCATTTGGCAGGGTTAAACTCAAGGAGCCAGTTGCTGGACCAGGCTTGTAGCCTGTCCAGGTCTCTTTGTAGTCCTGCCTGATCCTCATCTGATTTGATTCTTCTCATTAACTTCACATCATCTGCAAACAAGGACACTTCTGAGTCTATCCCTTCCATTATGTCGTTCACATATACCAAGAACAGCACAGGTCCTAGGACTGACCCCTGTGGAACCCAGCTTGTCACAGGCGCCCACTCTGACACCTCGTCACCTACCATGACTCGTTGTTGTCTCCCTGCCAGGTATTCTCTGATCCATTGGAGTGCCTTTCCTGTTATGTGTGCCTGATCCTCTAGCTTTTGCAGTAACCTCTTGTGAGGAACTGTGTCGAAGGTCTTCTGGCAGTCCAAAAAAATGCAGTCGATCCACCCCTCTCTCTCTTGTCTTACTTCTGTCACCTTGGCATAAAACTCTAGTAGGTTTGTGACACAGGATTTTCCTTCCCTGAAACCGTGCTGGTTGTCAATTATACACTTGTTTCTTTCCAGGTGCTCCATCACTCTACTCCTGATGATCTCCATGACCTTGCATACTATACTATGGGAGGAAATTGTTAAGGCCACAAGGGACGCTAATGTAGTAATTCTAGGAGACTTTAACTTTAGTCATATTGATTGGAATTTCTTGACTGGGAATTTAGAATCATACGACTTCTTAGAAGTAGTTCAGGATTGTTTTTTGAAGCAGTTTGTGACAGAACCTACAAGGGAAAATAACCTGCTTGACTTAGTTATGGCAAACAATGAATCCCTTGTTAATAATTTAGAAATTTCAGAGGAACTGGGTGCTAGCGACCATAAATCAATTACATTTAGCATTGAATGCAAGTACGATAGTAGCGATAACTCAGTAACAGTCCCAGATTTTCGCTTAGCAGATTACGATGGGCTTAGAGAACACTTATCATCTGTTGACTGGGGTAACGAAGTGAGCTATCAATATGACAGTTTTCTGAACACTATACATGCTGCTCAAAGAACGTTTATCCCATATAAAGAAATTAGATCAAATAGAAATGACCCAAAATGGATGAATAATAGGCTCAAATATCTACTAGGGCATAAGAAAGGAATTTATAGGCGTATCAAAAGAGGTGAGGGTCATCTTATGAATCAGTATATTGACATTAAGAGGGACATTAAAAAGGGGATAAGAAAAGCTAAAAGGGACTATGAAATTAAAGTTGCTAGGGATTCTAAAACTAACCCAAAAAGTTTTTTCCAGGTCTATAGAACAAAAGTTAGAGATAAGATAGGTCCCCTTAAAAATAACTATGGACACCTTACTGACAAAGAGAATGAAATGTGCTTGATTTTAAATAATTATTTTCTCTCAGTTTTTACACAGGAAGACACTAACAATATTCCAGTAATTAATTTTTATAGTGGGCTAGAAGAGGATAAATTATGTAACATCACAGTCACTAGTGAAATGGTTGTGAAGCAGATAGACAGACTGAAGCAAAATAAGTCGCCGGGTCCTGATGAGGTTTTTTCAAGGGTTCTTAAGGAATGCAAAATGGAACTCTGTGAACCATTAACTAATATTTTTAATTTATCTCTTCAAACAGGTGTAGTGTCTGATATGTGGAAGATGGCTAATGTAATTCCTATTTTTAAAACAGGGGACAAGTCGTTACCGTCAAATTACCGCCCAATAAGCCTGACCTCAATTGTAGGCAAATTACTAGAGTCAATTATAGCTGTGATTATAAGAAGCCATCTCGATAAGCATAGCTTGATTAATGATACTCAGCATGGATTCACAAGAGGCCGGTCTTGTCTAACTAATTTATTAAGTTTCTTCAGTAAAGCTTTTGAGGCTGTTGACCACGATAAAGAATTTAATATTATTTACTTAGATTTTAGTAAGGCTTTTGATAGAGTTCTGCAAGATAGACTGTTAAAGAAAGTGGCAGCTCATGGCATTGGGGGAAAAGTGCTCTCGTGGATCGAGTCATGGCTCACTGACAGGAAGCAGAGTGTCCATAAATGGGGTTAAATTCGAGTGGGGATCTGTAACAAGTGGCGTTCCACAGGGATCAGTCTTGGGCCCGTTGTTGTTTATAATATATATCAATGATCTTGATGAGGGAATTACTAGTGATATGAGCAAATTCGCCGATGACACAAAGATAGGTAGGATAATTGATTCAAACGTAGATGTTATGGAACTTCAGGAGGATTTAAACAAACTCTATTCTTGGTCAGAAAAGTGGCAGATGCAGTTCAATGTAGATAAATGCAAGGTTCTGAAGCTTGGGAGTGCCCATAACCCTAGTACTTATAAGTTAAATGATGTAGAACTTAGCCATACAGATTGCGAAAAGGACTTGGGGGTTATGGTGAGCAGCAACCTTAAACCAAGACAGCAATGCCTAAGCGTACGTAATAAGGCAAATAGATTACTGGGATTTATATCAAGAAGTGTAAGCAACAGAAGTCCAGAGGTCATACTGCAGCTTTATACATCATTAGTAAGGCCTCACCTAGATTATGCAGCTCAGTTCTGGTCTCCATATTACAGAATGGACATAAATTCGTTAGAAAACATTCAGCGTAGGATGACTAAATTAATACATAGCATTAGAAATCTTCCTTATGAAGAAAGATTGAAGACTCTTAAGTTACATTCACTTGTTAGACGAAGAATGAGGGGAGACCTGATCGAAGTGTATAAGTGGAAGATAGGTATTAATAAAGGGGATATTAATAAGGTCTTGAGGATGTCTCTCCAAGAGAGAACCCGCAGTAATGGATTTAAATTAGATAAGTTTAGATTTAGAAAGGACATAGGAAAGTATTGGTTTGGAAATAGGGTAGTAGATGAGTGGAACAGTCTACCTAGTTGGGTTATTGAGGCTGGGACTTTGGGTAGTTTCAAATTTAGGTTGGATAAGTACATGAGTGGGAGGGGTTGGATTTGAGTGGGACTTTCACATCAGAGCTTGTTTCTTGGGTGGCATTGAAAATTGGGTTGGGCAAATGTTTTGTTAGTGGGATGAATTGTAAAGGACCTGCCTAGTATGGGCCAACAGGCCTCCTGCAGTGTTCCTCCTTTCTTATGTTCTTATACACGTTAGTGATACAGGTCTGTAGTTTAGTGCCTCATGTCTGTCTCCCTTTTTAAAAATTGGGACTACATTTGCCATCTTCCATACCTCAGGGAGTTGCCCAGTTTCACATGATGTGTTGAAGATCTTTGTTAATGGCACACACGGTATCTCTGCTCCCTCTTTAAGGACCCACGGAGAGATGTTGTCTGGTCCCACCGCCTTTGAGGTGTCAAGTTCGCATAACAGCTTCTTCACCTCCTCCTTGGTTATATGTACCTCATCCAGCACTTGCTGGTGTACCCCCCTGTTCTGATTTCCTGGAGTCCTACTGGTTTCCACTGTAAATACTTCTTTAAATCTCGTGTTGAGCTCCTGACATACCTCTCGGTCGTTTCTTGTGAACTCCCCATCTCCCTTCCTCAGTCTGATTACCTGGTCCTTGACTGCTGTTTTCCTCCTGATGTGGCTGTACAACAGCTTCGGGTCAGTGTTGACTTTCGATGCTATGTCATTTTCATATTGTCGCTGAGCCTCCCTTCTTATCTGTGCATATTCGTTTCTGGCTCTTTGGCTAATCTCTTTATTTTCCTGAGTTCTCTGTCTTCTGTACCTTTTCCATTCTCTAGTACACCTAGCTTTTGCCTCCCTACACCTTTGGGTGAACCAAGGACTCGTTCTGTTCTTCCCATCATTTCCGTTTTCCTTGGGAACAAACCTCTCCTCGCCTCCTTGCATTTTGTTGCCACATAGTCCATCATTTCTTGTATTGGTTTTCCTGTCAGTTCCCTCTCCCACTGAATGTCTTGAAAGAAGTTCCTCAAGCCTGAGTAGTTCCCCCTTTTGTAGTCTGGTTTTTCCCAACCTATTCCTGCTACTGTGTGTTTGTGTGTGTGTTTGTGTGTGTGTGTGTGTGTGTGTGTGTGTGTGTGTGTGTGTGTGTGTGTGTGTGTGTGTGTGTGTGTGTGTACTCGTGTGTGTGTGTGTGCTCATCTATCTGTGGTTGCAAGGGTCGAGTCACGGCTCCTGGCCCCGCCTCTTTGCTGGTCACTACTGGGTCCACTGTCTTCCTGCTCCATGAGCTTTATCGATCCTCTTCTTAAAGCTATGTATGGATCCTGCCTCCACTACATCACTCTCCAGATGGTTCCACTTCATGACAACTCTGTGACTGAAAAAGTACTTCCTAACATCCCTGTGATTCATCTCAGTCTTCACCTTCCAGCTGTCACCCCTTCAGTATTTTATATGTTGTTATCATGTCCCCCTTACTCCCCGGTATCGTTAGGTCGATTTCCCTAACCTCTCCTCGCAGGACATACCCCTAACTTCCGGGACTAGTCTTGTTGCAAACCTTTGCACTTTCTCTAATTTCTTGACCTGTTTTACCAGGTGTTGATTGCATACTGGTGCTGCATACTCCAATATGGGCCTGACGTACACGGTGTACACTTTCTTGAATGCTATTCTCAGGTTTGCCAGGCGTCCATATGCTGCAGCAGTTATGTGGTCGATGTGCACCTCAGGAGATGTGCTCGGTATTATACTCACCTCAGGATCTTTTTCCTTGAGTGAGGTTTGCAGTCTTTGGCCACCTAGCCTGTACTCTGTCTGCGGTCTTCTCTGACCTTCCCCAATCTTCATGATTTATAAACTCCAGGAGCCAGTTGTTGGACCAGTCTTGCAGCCTGTCCAGATCTCTTTGTAGATTTACCTGATCTTCATCCACTTGAATTCTCCGCATTAGCCTCACATCGTCTGCAAAGAGGGACACCTGTGAGTCTATCCCTTCCGTCATGTCATTCACATATACCAGAAACAGCACGGGCCCTAGGACTGACGATTGTAGAACCCCACTCGTCACAGGCGCCCACTTTGGCACCTCGTCACTTACCATTACTCGTTGTTGCCTCCCTGTCAGGTATTCTCTGATGCATTTCAGTGCCATTCCTGTTATTCCTGCTTATTCCTCTAGCTTTTGCACTAATCTCTTGTGCGGAACTGTGTCGAAAGCCTTCTTACAGTCCAAGAAAATGCAGTCTACCCACCCTTCTCTCTCCTCCCTTATTTCTGTCACCTTGTCGTAAAACACCAATAGGTTTGTGACACAAGATTTCTCCTCCCTGAAGCCGTGCTGGTTATCGTGTATAAGTTCATTCCCTTCTAAGCGCTCCACCAGTCTTTTCCTGATAAGCTTCTCCATGACTCTGCATACTATACATGTCAGTGACACTGGTCTGCAGTTTAATGCTACCTCTCTCCCTTCTTAAAGATTGGGACCACATATGCTGTCTTCCACACCTCAGCTAGTTGTCATGTTGCGATAGATGTGTTGAAGATTGTTGTTAGTGGCACACACAGCACTTCTGCTCCCTCTCTCAGGATCCATGGAGACATGTTGTCTAGTCTCACCGCCTTTGAGGTGTCTAGTTCACTTAGCAGCCTCTTCACTTCCTCCCAGAGCTTCATATAGCCTTCCAGAGCTTCATAGAGCCTTTCAGAGCCTTCCAGAGCTTCTAAGAGCCTCTCAGAGCCCCCAAAGCCTCCCAGAGGTTCCTAGAGTCTCTCAGAGCCTCCTAGAGCCCCCCAGAGTCTCCTTACTGGCACTATCACAAGAAAAACATTGGCAGGTTCTCGGGTAACTGGTAATTACAACAAGTGCTGCTGCCACCCACCTCCAGCTACAACAATAATTCTACATTATCCTGAGTTTGTGACCCATCCTTTCTCTCTCTTTCTTGTTGTTGTTCTCGCTTTGTTGTTCTTGATGTTCTTGCTTTTCTTGTTCTTGATGTTGTTGTTGTAGTTGTTGTGGCTGGAGTTACTGTCACTTGAGAACTACTGTTTCTCAGGATAGTCTAGGCTAGTCACTCCAGAGCCAGACAGGGACGCCAGAACTACCGTGTCTCAGGATAGTCTAGGCTAGTCACCCCAGAGCCAGACAGGGACGCCAGAACTACCGTGTCTCAGGATAGTCTAGGCTAGTCACCCCAGAGCCAGCCTGGGATGCCAGAACTACCGTGTCTCAGGATAGTCTAGGCTAGTCAACCCAGAACCAGCCAGGTACGCCAAAAATTATATAAAGGAGAGTGGGAAAAAGCTGGAGAATAGAATTCACCTTCTTGCTGGGGTTCTTGGTGACGTGTGTTGTTACCATCACTTGTGACATGTCACTCACCTGTCATGACTAACATGTGTTACCATCCCTTGTAACATATCAGTCACCTGTCATACTAACTGACCCATATTAATGAAGGTTGGATTATTTAACATCTGACATTGCTCAAGGCAAGACAGCCTCAGAGCTCCACCAAGGCAGTCGTACGTAATAATTGGATCCGTACGGACGAAAGATTTTGAATAAACTTATTTAAATACACAACTCTAGCACCTAGGTCTTCCTGTCTGATGCAGCATTTGCATATCACTCCAGCAGTATGCTGTACACCGCTGTTGTTATAACTCACTGTTCTGTGTATGTAACTTTGTGTCTGGTGAAATATGATAGAGAAACATCTAGATTTTTATTCCGATAGTACATCACACAGAATAGTTTTGTCATATATTACAGGTGTTTATACAGAGCAAAATGGAAGAGGATAGTTATACAATGTGGGTGTTCCCACAATGTAACTATCATAAACAACAAAGTACACACTGTGGGTGTTCCCACTATGTAACTATCATACACAAAACATACACTGTGGGAGCAACTCAATACTGTTCGTCCATCAGCATTCTTCAGTACTGGAATATCATTACTTAACTGTCTTATAAATGCCCTCCATCGCCTTATTTCAGATTATCATTAGCGGATCACAGTTCCTCTGCTTTTCTCTCAGAACCCAGCCAACACGGCAAGAAGAACTCTCAAGAAACACAGGGAAGGTAATGGAAGCGTGATAATTATAGATAAATGGGTGAGAAGAATGTAAATGAAGACGATATGTGTAGTGATGGTGGAATGGAACATTGGTGCTGCCTGGAGTGTTGCTGGTGCTGCCTGGAGCGTTGCTGGTGCTGCCTGGAGCGTTGCTGGTGCTGCCTGGAGTGTTGCTGATGCTGCCTGGAGTGTTGCTGGTGCTGCCTGGAGCGTTGCTGGTGCTGCCTGGAGCGTTGCTGATGCTGCCTGGAGCGTTGCTGATGCTGCCTGGAGTGTTGCTGGTGCTGCCTGGAGCGTTGCTGGTACTGCATGAAGTGTTACTGGTGCTGCCTGAAGGAGGGTTGCTGATGCTGCCTGGAGCGTTGCTGATGCTGCCTGGAGTGTTGCTGATGCTGCCTGGAGCGTTGCTGGTGCTGCCTGGAGCGTTGCTGATGCTGCCTGGAGTGTTGCTGGTGCTGCCTGGAGCGTTGCTGGTGCTGCATGAAGTGTTACTGGTGCTGCCTGAAGGAGGGTTGCTGATGCTGCCTGAAGCGTTGCTGAAGTTGCCTGAAGTGTTGCTGATGCTGCCTGAAAGAGGGTTGCTGATGCTGCCTGGAGCGTTGCTGATGCTGCCTGGAGTGTTGCTGATGCTGCGTGGAGCGTTGCTGGTGCTGCCTGGAGCGTTGCTGATGCTGCCTGGAGCGTTGCTGATGCTGCCTGGAGTGTTGCTGGTGCTGCCTGGAGCGTTGCTGATGCTGCCTGGAGTGTTGCTGGTGCTGCCTGGAGCGTTGCTGGTGCTGCATGAAGTGTTACTGGTGCTGCCTGAAGGAGGGTTGCTGATGCTGCCTGGAGTGTTGCTGGTGCTGCCTGGAGCGTTGCTGATGCTGCCTGGAGTGTTGCTGATGCTGCCTGGAGCGTTGCTGGTGCTGCCTGGAGCGTTGCTGGTGCTGCCTGGAGCGTTGCTGATGCTGCCTGGAGTGTTGCTGGTGCTGCCTGGAGCGTTGCTGGTGCTGCCTGGAGCGTTGCTGGTGCTGCATGAAGTGTTACTGGTGCTGCCTGAAGGAGGGTTGCTGATGCTGCCTGAAGCGTTGCTGAAGTTGCCTGAAGTGTTGCTGATGCTGCCTGAAAGAGGGTTGCTGATGCTGCCTGAAGGAGGGTTGCTGGTGCTGTCTGGAGTGTTGCTGGTGCTGCCTGAAGGAGGGTTGCTGATGCTGCCTGAAGTGTTGCTGGTGCTGCTTGAAGGGTTGCTGGTGCTGCTTGAAAGGTTGCTGGTGCTGCTTGAAGGGTTGCTGGTGCTGCTTGAAGGGTTGCTGCTGCTGCTTGAAGTGTTACTGGTGCTGCCTGAAGGAGGGTTGCTGCTGCTGCCTGGTGGGTTACTGATGGAATGTGCAAATTGCGTATGCACAGAACGTAACCTACCTAACACGTAGCATTCTCTGACCCCACTCCTATCTTCCTCTTCCCCCTCCTCCTCCTCCTCCTCCTCCTCCTATTCTTCCTCCTCCATTACCACTACCATCATCACCACTTCATCTTCGTAAGATAAACCATCCTGAAAGTTAGTAACTCTCAAGTAATAGTAACTTCAGCTTTGCTGGAAGTGCACCTCTGAAGCTGTTGTAGCTGACGAACCCAAGAGTGGAATGTTTGGCACTAATCTCGTTCCACCACTGAAGTCTCCCAGCTCAGGCTGATACTGCTGAAGTCTCCAAGCTCACGCTGATACTGCTGAAGTCTCCCAGCTCAGGCTGATACTGATGAAGTCTCCCAGTTCACGCTGATACTACTGAAGTCTCCCAGCTCAGGCTGATACTACTGAAGTCTCCAGCTCAGTTTGACACACTTGAAGTCTCCCAGTTTAGACTGACATTACTGAAGTCTCCCAGCTCAGTTTGACACTACTGAAGTCTGCTCAAGTTTCTCAGCTCAGACTAACACATTTCAACACTGTGTGTGTGATCATTCTGCGTGATGGAATATGACAGGGAAACACAGCTACCTTTTATTCCCACTGAGTAACTATTATATAGCAAAGTGTAGCAGCACAGTGCTGATGTATCTAATTATGTTAATCAGAATATTTCACCACCACTACCACAACTACTGCCACCACCACCACTGGAACCATCACCGTTACTACCACCACCACTGGAACCATCACCGTTACTACCACCACCACTGGAACCATCACCGTTACTACCACCACCACTGGAACCATCACCGTTACTACCACCACCACTGGAACCATCACCGTTACTACCACCACCACTGGAACCATCACCGTTACTACCACCACCACTGGAACCATCACCGTTACTACCACCACCACTGGAACCATCACCGTTACTACCACCACCACTGGAACCATCACCGTTACTACCACCACCACTGGAACCATCACCGTTACTACCACCACCACTGGAACCATCACCGTTACTACCACCACCACTGGAACCATCACCGTTACTACCACCACCACTGGAACCATCACCGTTACTACCACCACCACTGGAACCATCACCGTTACTACCACCACCACTGGAACCATCACCGTTACTACCACCACCACTGGAACCATCACCGTTACTACCACCACCACTGGAACCATCACCGTTACTACCACCACCACTGGAACCATCACCGTTACTACCACCACCACTGGAACCATCACCGTTACTACCACCACCACCACTACTACTCCCTTAACAGCAGGTCTGGTCTGGGGCCGAGCCCAGGGGGCGGTAACCCTCAAAATCGTCTTAGGGTAATCTGATCGGCTGGTTTGTGGTTCGTACGTTGGGCTGCGTACGCCAGCAGCAACAGCCTGGTTGATTAGACCTTGAACCTCCAGGAGGTCTGGTCAGGGAGCGGGCCACCGGGGCGTTGACCACAGGAAACGTCCTTAAGGTATCCTGGCTGAGCTAGCATTATCCTCCCAAACCCCGCACACCGCACCTTCCCTGCCCTAATAACCACCATCTCAACTACCACCAACTACTACCCCCCCCCACCACCACTATCTGTGCCTCTCAGTGGATGCAGAGGTCGTGGCAAGGATGCTGCACCAGTCTCCCCCACAGACAAGAGTGCCTCACTGATTAATGATGACCTCTTAATGACGCTAAATATAACCATGATCCCAATGAGGCGACTCCAGGATGCTTCCCAATCTAAGTAATATTTCCATTACACCTTAAGAGGCACCTAACTTCCCCCGTCTTCTAATAACATGTTCATTTTTCCACTATAATCTACCTTGTCCATAATTACTATCGCATTTTCTTTGTCTGTTTCGTAAGGTGAAGTCCAGAATCTTTCCTTAATTCATGGTATAACTTAACAAGTCTTTCAGGATAATTGTGTTGTAGAGGTGTGAGTAAAACTTAGATCTCTACAACATAATTGGGAACTTACGTGCCTGTTAACACTACTGATCCTGGCCCCCACAGGTCAGTCTTGAGGCAGTCACTGTTAGCTCCTTCAGTAGTGAGGGTACTAGTGGTCACTGCTCCTGTTAGCTCCTTCACTAGTGAGGGTACTAGTGGTCACTGCTCCTGTTAGCTCCTTCAGTAGTGAGGGTACTAGTGGTCACTGCTCCTGTTAGCTCCTTCAGTAGTGAGGGTACTAGTGGTCACTGCTCCTGTTAGCTCCTTCAGTAGTGAGGGTACTAGCAGCCACTGCTCCTGTTAGCTCCTTCAGTAGTGAGGGTACTAGTGGTCACTGCTCCTGTTAGCTCCTTCAGTAGTGAGGGTACTAGCAGTCACTGCTCCTGTTAGCTCCTTCAGTAGTGAGGGTACTAGCAGTCACTGCTCCTGTTAGCTCCTTCAGTAATGAGGGTACTAGTAGTCACTGCTCCTGTTAGCTCCTTCAGTAGTGAGGGTACTAGCAGTCACTGCTCCTGTTAGCTCCTTCAGTAATGAGGGTACTAGTAGTCACTGCTCCTGTTAGCTCCTTCAGTAGTGAGGGTACTAGCAGTCACTGCTCCTGTTAGCTCCTTCAGTAGTAAGGGTACTAGCAGTCACTGCTCCTGTTAGCTCCTTCAGTAGTGAGGGTACTAGCAGTCACTGCTCCTGTTAGCTCCTTCAGTAGTGAGGGTACTAGCAGTCACTGCTCCTGTTAGCTCCTTCAGTAGTGAGGGTACTAGCAGTCACTGCTCCTGTTAGCTCCTTCAGTAGTGAGGGTACTAGCAGTCACTGCTGTTTCCTCATAACAGCTAACACTCTTGTTCCGGCAATATTATAGCAGCAGTCTGAAGACTGCAGATAATGACACAACATGACTATCGTTCCCATAAACCTCAACAAAACGTAGTTCCGAGAAAAGTGTTACATGTGGTACGAGAATGGTATACAATACCGACAAGATGAAAGTTAGACACATGGGTGGCGAAACGTCTACAGTAAAGATAACCAGATGCTGGAAATGTGTCTAATTTTCAAAATGTCTTGCTCTTGGGCCACGGGTGTGGACATATTGTTCTCTCAGAGTATCATGAATAAATATACCCATTATCGATATTCCATTTAAGCTACTGATCGTAGCCTAAAAAAAAAAAAAACAGTATTCAGAATGGTATACACGAGACTAATGGCCTAAACAGTGTCTCTCGCTATGCCTATGACATCCTGCTCTTCACTGGGTTTATTCTACACTTCCTGTACGTGTATGATGACGTAGTGACCAAAACTTTCTCTGAAATGCAAACTATTCTAAATCACATACATACACACTGATAATCATGACCATATAATGTCTGTGGGGAGAAGCAAGTGTTGAGGAGATACATAGTTACAGAGCGTGATGTAGCCAAAGATGGCTACACACAGGAGCTATGACTCGGGGCCAGGAGCTATGACTCGACTCCTGCAACCACAACTAGATGAGTACACACACACACACACACACACACACACACACACACACACACACACACACACACACACACACACACACACACACACACACACACACACACACAAACACACACACACACACACACACACACACAAACACACACACACTGGACACTGGACGACACTGGAGGACAGGAGAGATAGGGGGGACATGATAACGACATACAAAATACTGAGAGGAATTGACAAGGTGGACAAAGACAGGATGTTCCAGAGATTGGACACAGTAACAAGGGGACACAGTTGGAAGCTGAAGACAGATGAATCACAGGGATGTTAGGAAGTATTTCTTCAGCCACAGAGTAGTCAGTAAGTGGAATAGTTTGGGAAGCGATGTAGTGGAGGCAGGATCCATACATAGCTTTAAGCAGAGGTATGATAAAGCTCACGGCTCAGGGAGAGTGACCTAGTAGCGATCAGTGAAGAGGCGGGGC
This sequence comes from Cherax quadricarinatus, assembly GCF_038502225.1. Lineage (NCBI taxonomy): Eukaryota > Metazoa > Arthropoda > Malacostraca > Decapoda > Parastacidae > Cherax > Cherax quadricarinatus. Next base: position 1,778,572 of record NC_091326.1, on the reverse strand, counting down.
CAGGAGCTCGGACTCGACCCCCGCAACCTCAACTAGGTGAGTACAACTAGGTGAGTACACACACACACACACACACACACACACACACACACACATACCCATTTATGAAGGAATTCAAGGAAAGTGGTCAGCCGGAGGTGGGGAGCATGGTGGTGGCACTCTGAAGGACGGGTGAGGATGGTGCAGGTCGGTAAGCTCTTTGAACTATAGTGTCAGCACACTTCTGGCAAAACAGCTATTAAATGAATAGTGGTGAATGTGTTTCCTCTTTTTTTTTTGGGGGGGGGGGGGGGGGAGATCGCCCTACCTCAGTGGGACGCGGCTTGTGTAAAAAAAAAGAGACCCTTGGCTCATGGGGAAATAGTGCATCTAAGTTCCTTAAGGAGCTAGGTAAAAGACTCATCAGGGTAACTAGGGATCCCAGGGCAGCTAGTTTTCTGTTCCAGCGACTCAGCGCTGCTGTTCAGAGGGGTAACACTTGCTGTAGTTTGGGCAGGCGCCCCAGTTCTGAAGAGCTGGATGAGATTCTCGCCTTATAATCAGTGGAAAACACGTAACAATATGTACTAGACATGTAACTCTCACATCTAATATACTCTATCTGAGGAAATATATAAATCTTGCGTACATAAATAGTTACAGATAGTTAGTGACAGATAACAACCAGAGCCGAGAACACAGGTCAACGTAGATAATATTATTGTACCTTGCTTCCCCAGTAATGATCTTAGGGAAGGTAAGTAGCGTTAAAACACTGTGGTGTTAGTCATGTGTGGTTGAGGCAGTGGTAGACGAGGTCTACTATCTGGAGGCAGTGGTAGAGGAGGTCTACTATCTGGAGGCAGTGGTAGAGGAGGTCTACTATCTGGAGGCAGTGGTATAGGAGGTCTAGTACGGTCTGGAGGCAGTGGTAGACGAGGTCTACTATCTGGAGGCAGTGGTAGAGGAGGTCTAGTACGGTCTGGAGGCAGTGGTAGACGAGGTCTACTATCTGGAGGCAGTGGTATAGGAGGTCTAGTACGGTCTGGAGGCAGTGGTAGACGAGGTCTACTATCTGGAGGCAGTGGTATAGGAGGTCTAGTACGGTCTGGAGGCAGTGGTAGACGAGGTCTACTATCTGGAGGCAGTGGTAGAGGAGGTCTAGTACGGTCTGGAGGCAGTGGTAGACGAGGTCTAGTATGGTCTGGAGGCAGTGGTAGAGGAGGTCTAGTATGGTCTGGAGGCAGTGGTAGAGGAGGTCTAGTACGGTCTGGAGGCAGTGGTAGACGAGGTCTAGTATGGTCTGGAGGCAGTGGTAGAGGAGGTCTAGTATGGTCTGGAGGCAGTGGTAGAGGAGGTCTAGTATGGTCTGGAGGCAGTGGTAGAGGAGGTCTAGTATGGTCTGGAGGTAGTGGTAGAGGAGGTCTAGTATGGTCTGGAGGCAGTGGTAGAGGAGGTCTAGTATGGTCTGGAGGCAGTGGTAGAGGAGGTCTAGTATGGTCTGGAGGCAGTGGTAGAGGAGGTCTAGTATGGTCTGGAGGTAGTGGTAGAGGAGGTCTAGTATGGTCTGGAGGCAGTGGTAGACGAGGTCTAGTATGGTCTGGAGGCAGTGGTAGAGGAGGTCTAGTATGGTCTGGAGGCAGTGGTAGACGAGGTCTAGTATGGTCTGGAGGCAGTGGTAGAGGAGGTCTAGTATGGTCTGGAGGCAGTGGTAGAGGAGGTCTAGTATGGTCTGGAGGCAGTGGTAGAGGAGGTCTAGTATGGTCTGGAGGTAGTGGTAGAGGAGGTCTAGTATGGTCTGGAGGCAGTGGTAGAGGAGGTCTAGTATGGTCTGGAGGCAGTGGTAGAGGAGGTCTAGTATGGTCTGGAGGCAGTGGTAGAGGAGGTCTAGTATGGTCTGGAGGTAGTGGTAGAGGAGGTCTAGTATGGTCTGTAGGCGCTCATCAAGATCCATCACTACCATACACATTTATTACCATTTTTCAATACACTCTTCTAAATCAGATATTTCCCTTCCATTATCCTTCCCAGTAGTCATGAGGCCTCTCTGTCCCACTCACCTGGCACTGTAAGAGGCCTCTCTGTCCCACTCACCTGGCACTGTAAGAGGCCTCTCTGTCCCACTCACCTGGCACTGTAAGAGGCCTCTCTGTCCCACTCACCTGGCACTGTAAGAGGCCTCTCTGTCCCACTCACCTGGCACTGTAAGAGGCCTCTCTGTCCCACTCACCTGGCACTGTAAGAGGCCTCTCTGTCCCACTCACCTGGCACTGTAAGAGGCCTCTCTGTCCCACTCACCTGGCACTGTAAGAGGCCTCTCTGTCCCACTCACCTGGCACTGTAAGAGGCCTCTCTGTCCCACTCACCTGGCACTGTAAGAGGCCTCTCTGTCCCACTCACCTGGCACTGTAAGAGGCCTCTCTGTCCCACTCACCTGGCACTGTAAGAGGCCTCTCTGTCCCACTCACCTGGCACTGTAAGAGGCCTCTCTGTCCCACTCACCTGGCACTGTAAGAGGCCTCTCTGTCCCACTCACCTGGCACTGTAAGAGGCCTCTCTGTCCCACTCACCTGGCACTGTAAGAGGCCTCTCTGTCCCACTCACCTGGCACTGTAAGAGGCCTCTCTGTCCCACTCACCTGGCACTGTAAGAGGCCTCTCTGTCCCACTCACCTGGCACTGTAAGAGGCCTCTCTGTCCCACTCACCTGGCACTGTAAGAGGCCTCTCTGTCCCATTCACCTGGCACTGTAAGATGCCTCTCTATCCCACTCACCTGGTAAATGATGGGTGGCCAAGGTAATGATGGGTAGCCAAGGTAAATGATGGGTGGCCAGGGTAAATGATATGTGGCCAGGGTAAAGATGGGTGGCCAGGGTGATGATGAGTGGCCAAGGTAATGATGGATGACCTGGGTGTATGCTATGATGGGTGGCCAAGGTAATGATGGGTGGCCAGGGAAAAGATGAGTGGCCAGGGTGATGATGGGTAGCCAGGGTGATGATGGGTGGCCAGGGTAAAGATAGGTGGCCAGGGTAAAAATAGGTGGCCATGGTAAAGATGGGTGGCCAGAGTAATGATGGGTGGCCAGGGTAAAGATGGGTGGCCAGGGTAATGATGGGTGGCCAGGGTAATGATGGGTGGCCAGGGTGCATGCTATGGAGGGATCTGTGATGAACATATGTGCCATCAACCACACCATCACAGTGCCATCAGCCACACCATCAGTGACATCAGCCACACCACCACAGTGCCATCAATCACACCATCAGTGCCATCAACCACACCGCCATAGTGCCATCAACCAAACCACCAGTGTCATCAACCACACCACCACAGTGCTATCAACCACACCACCACAGTGCCATTAACCACACCATCAGTGCCATCAATCACACCACCATAGTGCCATCAACCACACCACCACAGTGCCATCAACCACACCACCACAGTGCCATGAACCACACCATCACCTGGAGTCTACCTGGAGGTTATTCTGGAGATCAACGCCCCCGAGGCCCGGTCCACGACCAGGCCTCCCGGTGGATCAGGGCCTAATCAACCAGGCTGTTACTGCTGGCCGCACGTAGTCCAACGTACGAACCACAGCCCGGCTGATCCGGCACTGACTTTAGGTATCTGTCCAGCTCTCTCTTGAAGGCAGCCAGGGGTCTATTGGTAATTCCCCTTATGCTTGGTGGGAGGCTGTTGAACAGTCTTGGGCCCCGGACACTTATGGTGTTTTCTCTTAGTGTACCAATGGCGTCCCTACTTTTAATTGGGGGCATTTTGCATCGCCTGCCCAGTCTTTTACTTTCGTAGGGAGTGATTTGTGTGTGTAGATTCGGGACCATTCCTTCCAGGATTTTCCAAGTGTAGATTATGATATATCTCTCCCTCCTGCGTTCCAACGAGTACAAGTCAAGTGCTTCCAAGCGTTCTCAGTAGTTAAGGTGCTTGACAGAACTTATACGTGCAGTAAAGGATCTCTGTACACCCTCTAGATCTGCAATTTCACCTGCTTTGAATGGAAATGTTAATGTACAGCAGTATTCCAGCCTAAAGAGAACAAGTGATTTGAAAAGGATCATCATTGGCTTGGCATCTCTCGTTTTGAACGTTCTCATTATCCATCCTATCATTTTCTTTGCACGTGCGATCGTGGCACTGTTGTGATCCTTGAAAGTGAGATCCTCAGACATCACTATTCCCAGGAACCTTACATTATTTTTCCGCTCTATTGTATGGCCAGAGTTTGTAGTATACTCTGTTCTAGTTATTATCTCCTCCAGTTTTCCATAACGGAGTAGTTGGAATTTGTCCTCATTGAACTTCATATTGTTTTCCGTTGCCCACTGGAAAACTTTGTTTTTATCTTCTTGGAGGTGAACTGTGTCCTCAGCAGATGACAGCCTCATGCAGATCCTAGTATCATCCGCAAAGGATGATACGGTGCTGTGGATTACATCTCTGTGTATGTCTGATATCAACCACACAATCACAGTGCCATCAACCACACCACCACAGACCGTTAAACACTCATATCAGGGCTATTTACCTTGATGATTAACCTAACAAGTGGGGGTTAAAAACCATGGCAAATGAATCTTAAAACACCAGGCCAGTGCGTTAACCACTGGGCCAGCTGGCTACACTACGATTCGTCCACCTAGGTATATTTATACACATAAGCGTGTATTACATACAGTTTGACCATCATTGTATATACCCAACTGCCAGAAATACTGGTAACCAAGACTATATATCTGGTTAATAGCACAAGTTAGTCTGTTTACACTGTTGATGGCTCACAGTACCGTTGTGTAAGACATAGAAGCCTGTTGTGCAGCCGAAATTTTTACTAATATACACAAGTGTTGTACATGTGTCTTATCCATGAGTGACATTTGCTTATTAATAAGCATGTTATATTGATTTATATAGATCTACTCAGGCCTCACGTTATCATAGTGAATTATATATCCAGTCACTGTATACATCTTTCGAAACAAGGTCTGGTGACCTGAAGCAAGAGCTGGTGACCTGAAGCAAGGCCTGGTGACCTTGGAAGAGATCTGGTGACCTGAAGTAAGATCTGATGACCTGAAACAAGATTTAGTGACCTGAAGGAAGATCTGGTGACCTGAAACAAGATTTGGTGACCTGAAGCAAGAGCTGGTAACCTGAAACAAGACGTGGTGACATGCGAAGGTAAGGTGGGAAGGCTGAGGGTGGATGGTACACAGACCGTGGCAGTAAGGGAGGGCGCTGGACCTTAACAGTTCCGCACCATCTATACAAACTCTCCATCTTCCCCTCTCTCACACTCCCCTCTCTCACACTCCCCTTTATCACACTCCCCTCTCTCACACTCCCCTTTATCACTCCCCTCTCTCACACTCCCCTCTCTCCGACACGACGTAATGCAGATTAAGACAGACTGATATACTGTGTTCTTTCTAGATACATTTGTATACCACTACTACCAGCACCAGTATCCCTCTACACCAGTATCCCTCTACACCCTCTCTCCCTCTTCTTTCTCTTATTACACCTCCCCTCCCACATTACCCCTCTCTCCTTCCTTCCTTCCCTCCCTCCCAAACCGTCAATCACGGAGGCAAACAACACAGACTCCCTTAATTGCTAGCTGGGCGACGTTAATTACACAAGGTGATGTATGCTAATGACGTGAGTGATCAAGAGAGAGCTATTACACCTCTCTCTCTCTCCTGATGTCCCTTGATACCTGGTATGGTGAGTCATCAAGACCCAGGGAGAACCTTTAATCACTCATACCACTCAATATGACCGGTAAGCCAGCGGTCACTGTATGGCATTATTATTATTATTATTATTATTATTATTATTATTATTATTATTATTATATATTTATTATTATCTACTTTTAAGGTTAACATCTACCACACTTACCTCTACAGCAACCTGTTATAGTGGACACCAGTATCTATAATAACCTTCAGGGAGAAACTTGAGTTTTCCCTGAAGCAAGTTTATTCTTTTCTCTGAGGATGAGGGTCCCCATAACAGTTCTAGAGGTGGTACCTCCCTATATTATATAGAATATATATATATATATATATATATATATATATATATATATATATATATATATATATATATATATATATATATCACAGAGAGAGAGAGATAATGACCTGTACAACCAGACAGTGAGTTACTGGTACCCTTGCTCCTCCAGCGGTTACAAGGTCACCAACGCCCCATACAAGTAGCCCACGCCCACGACGCTGTGTTGGGCGTGGCTGAGTACAGCCGCTGTAGGCAGACACACGGGCGTGGGCGTACCCCATGGTGTTGTCAAGAGTACAGTTGTAGTGTTATCAAGAGTACAGCAGCAGCAGCAGCAGCAGAAGCAGCAGCAGCAGCAGTAGTACTAGTAGTGCTAGTAATAGTACTACAAGTACTACTGCTGCTGAAAGAAGAAAGAGTATGGCATGCTAAGAGTATGTTACATTTGATTCTGTGTATGTCATACCCATATAGTTATGCCCTCCCGACCAGTGAACCAGGTGCTAAAAGTATAACGAGCAGGGATCCCCTTATTATGCTACCACCTTGATTCAACCAGCCAATGACAAGCCCAACAATGTTGTGAAGTGATGTGGGACACTGGTGAACTACCCTTGGCAGACTTACCTCCAAGTCTGGTCGCTACGGATCCCACAGTTTCTCTTGTTTGCACTGCCATACTGTGCATATCCTTTGTATATGTTAGTTGGGTTTCTAGGATGGAGTGTTGGTTGAAATAAACACCGGAGTCTGTTATGAAGGCGTTCTATTACAAATTCCTGGAGAGGACCTACAGCTGTCTGTCCAGCGCCTTCTATGCGTAGTTGGGAAGTGAGAGAGGGCGCTGTGGCCTAGGGTCCATGTGAGGAATCTCGTGACGTCGGGGCTAGCAGGGGGTCCTGACTATAATGTAGCTGGAAAGTCTATCTATCAGTATACTACACAAGTGTCACTCTTGACATATACATTGTATATTTAATTGTCTGCTGTTGATGAAGGAAATATATGTATCTAGTCACGATTGTCTTTTGCTGGTTCCTGGTTCCTACCTTGGTTGTCGTGCTGCTACAAGCAGGTGTACAGGCCACTAGACTACACCTGTGTCCCTGACAGAGACACCAGTGGTAGCATCAGTTCAAGAGAAGAACACTGTTAGTACCACCACCACTACCACTATCACCACTACCACTCCAACCACTACCACTCTCACCACTACCACTCTCACCACTACCACTCTCACCACTACCGCCACCACCACAAGGGACCCATCCATCCATCCTTCTTATCAATTCCTCACTGACATACCTTCCTCAACCCGCCCCATCTACCATCAATCAATTCTCATACTTCAAGGTCGGTATGTTCACGATAAATGTACGTGTGTATTTTATATATATATATATATATATATATATATATATATATATATATATATATATATATATATATATATATATATATGTAGTGCCGAATAAGCAAAACTTGCGATCTTGGCTTAAATAGCAACGTTCATCTTGCCATATAGGACAAGTGAAAATTTGTGTATGCAATAATTTCGCCAAAATCATTTTGAACCTAACGAAACAAATGTATTTCACTGTGTTTGTTTAGTATTAAATTATTGTAAACAAATCTAAAATATATTTAGTTGGGTTAGGCTAAAATAAATTGTTCTTGTTATAATAAGGTTAGGTAAGTTTTCTAAGTTCCTTTTGGTGCAAAATTATTTTTTTTACATCTACATTAATAAAAAAAATATATCTTTAAACGTATAAGAGAAAATTTTAGAACGGACTTAATTTTAAATGAGTTCTTGCTAATTGACCAGTTTTACATATTTGGCACGACATATATATATATATATATATATATTATTATTTTTTTTTATCACACTGGCCGATTCCCACCAAGGCAGGGTGGCCCGAAAAAGAAAAACTTTCACCATCATTCACTCCATCACTGTCTTGCCAGAAGGGTGCTTTACACTACAGTTTTTAAACTGCAACATTAACACCCCTCCTTCAGAGTGCAGGCACTGTACTTCCCATCTCCAGGACTCAAGTCCGGCCTGCCGGTTTCCCTGAACCCCTTCATAAATGTTACTTTGCTCACACTCCAACAGCACGTCAAGTATTAAAAACCATTTGTCTCCATTCACTCCTATCAAACATGCTCACGCATGCCTGCTGGAAGTCCAAGCCCCTCGCACACAAAACCTCCTTTACCCCCTCCCTCCAACCTTTCCTAGGCCCACCCCTACCCCGCCTTCCTTCCACTACAGACTGATACACTCTTGAAGTCACTCTGTTTCGCTCCATTCTCTCTACATGTCCGAACCACCTCAACAACCCTTCCTCAGCCCTCTGGACAACAGTTTTGGTAATATATATATATATATATATATATATATATATATATATATATATATATATATATATATATATATAAATATATATATATATATATATATATATATATATATATATATATATATATATATATATATATATATATATATATATATATATATATATATTTATTTATATATATTCTAGGTAGTAGGTTGGTAGACAGCAACCGCCCAGGGAGGTACTACCGTCCTGCCAAGTGAGTGTAAAACGAAAGCCTGTAATTGTTTTACATGATGGTAGGATTGCTGGTGTCCATTTTTCTGTCTCATACACATGCAAGGTTTCAGGTACGTCTTGCTACTTCTACTTGCACTTAGGTCACACTACACATACATGTACAAGCATATATATACGCACCCATCTGGGTTTTCTTTTATTTTCTTTCTAGTTCTTGTTTAATTCCTCTTACCTCCATGGGAAAGTGGAACAGAATTCTTCCTCCGTAAGCCATGCGTGTTGTAAGAGGCAACTAAAATGCTGGGAGCAAGGGTCTAGTAACCCCTTCTCCTGTATATATTACTAAATTTAAAAAGAGAAACTTTCGTTTTTCTTTTTGGGCCACACTGCCTCGGTGGGATACGGCCGGTTTGATGGAAAAAAAATATTATTTGTGTATGCATTAACATATGTGTGTGTATTTGTTTGTATAATCATGAATATACTGGAATATATAGTATATAAATATACGACAGTTATAACTTGTAAGCGCTATCATATACCACACAACACTGTCAGCAGGTGAGGCAGGGCAGTGTAACACTGTCAGCAGGTGAGACAGAGCAGTGTAACACTGTCAGCAGGTGAGGCAGGACAGTGTAACACTGTCAGCAGGTGAGACAGGACAGTGTAACACTGTCAGCAGGTGAGACAGAGCAGTGTAACACTGTCAGCAGGTGAGGCAGGACAGTGTAACACTGTCAGCAGGTGAGACAGGACAGTGTAACACTGTCAGCAGGTGAGGCAGAACAGTGTAACACTGTCAGCAGGTGAGACAGAGCAGTGTAACACTGTCAGCAGGTGAGGCAGGACAGTGTAACACTGTCAGCAGGTGAGGCAGAACAGTGTAACACTGTCAGCAGGTGAGACAGAACAGTGTAACACTGTCAGCAGGTGAGGCAGAACAGTGTAACACTGTCAGCAGGTGAGACAGGACAGTGTAACACTGTCAGCAGGTGAGGCAGAACAGTGTAACACTGTCAGCAGGTGAGGCAGAACAGTGTAACACTGTCAGCAGGTGAGGCAAAACAGTGTAACACTGTCAGCAGGTGAGGCAGAACAGTGTAACACTGTCAGCAGGTGAGGCAGAACAGTGTAACACTGTCAGCAGGTGAGGCTGAACAGTGTAACACTGTCAGCAGGTGAGATAGAACAGTGTAACACTGTCAGCAGGTGAGGCAGAACAGTGTAACACTGTCAGCAGGTGAGGCAGAACAGTGTAACACTGTCAGCAGGTGAGGCAGAACAGTGTAACACTGTCAGCAGGTGAGGCAGAACAGTGTAACACTGTCAGCAGGTGAGACAGGACAGTGTAACACTGTCAGCAGGTGAGGCAGAACAGTGTAACACTGTCAGCAGGTGAGGCAGAACAGTGTAACACTGTCAGCAGGTGAGGCAGAACAGTGTAACACTGTCAGCAGGTGAGGCAGAACAGTGTAACACTGTCAGCAGGTGAGGCAGAACAGTGTAACACTGTCAGCAGGTGAGGCAGAACAGTGTAACACTGTCAGCACGTGAGGCAGAACAGTGTAACACTGTCAGCAGGTGAGACAGAACAGTGTAACACTGTCAGCAGGTGAGGCAGAACAGTGTAACACTGTCAGCAGGTGAGGCAGAACAGTGTAACACTGTCAGCAGGTGAGGCAGAACAGTGTAACACTGTCAGCAGGTGAGGCAGAACAGTGTAACACTGTCAGCAGGTGAGACAGAACAGTGTAACACTGTCAGCAGGTGAGGCAGAACAGTGTAACACTGTCAGCAGGTGAGGCAGAACAGTGTAACACTGTCAGCAGTTTAAAAATTTCATCTCCTCACCTCACTAATTGCTTATCACATTTTCTTTTCAATCTCTCTCTCTCTCTCCCTGGAGGTTATTCAGGGGATCAACGCCCCCGAGGCCCGGTCCATGACCAGGCCTCCCGGTGGATCAGGGCCTAATCAACCAGGCTGTTACTGCTGGCCGCACGCAGTCCAACGTACGAGCCACAGCCCGGCTGATCCGGCACTGACTTTAGGTATCTGTCCAGCTCTCTCTTGAAGGCAGCCAGGGGTTTATTAGTAATTCCCCTTATGCTTGGTGGGAGGCTGTTGAACAGTCTTGGGCCCCGGACACTTATGGTGTTTTCCCTTAGTGTACCAATGGCGCCCCTACTTTTAATTGGGGGCATTTTGCATCGCCTGCCCAGTCTTTTACTTTCGTAGGGAGTGATTTCTGTGTGCAGATTGGGGACCATTCCTTCCAGGATTTTCCAAGTGTAGATTATGATATATCTCTCCCTCCTGCGTTGCAACGAGTACAAGTCAAGTGCTTCCAAGCGTTCCCAGTAGTTAAGGTGCTTGACAGAACTTATACGTGCAGTAAAGGATCTCTGTACACTCTCTAGATCTGCGCTTTCACCTGCTTTGAACGGAAATGTTAATGTACAGCAGTATTCCAGCCTAGAGAGAACAAGTGATTTGAAAAGGATCATCATTGGCTTGGCATCTCTCGTTTTGAACGTTCTCATTATCCATCCTATCATTTTCTTTGCACTTGTGATCGTGGCACTGTTGTGATCCTTGAAAGTGAGATCCTCAGACATTACTATTCCCAGGTCCCTTACATTGTCTTTCCGCTCTATTGTATGGCCGGAGTCAGTAGTATACTCTGTTCTAGTTATTATCTCCTCCAGTTTTCCATAACGGAGTAGTTGGAATTTGTCCTCACTGAACTTCATATTGTTTACCGTTGCCCACTGGAAAACTTTGTTTATATCTTCTTGGAGGTGAACTGTGTCCTCAGCAGACGACAGCCTCATGCAGATCCTAGTATCATCCGCAAAGGATGATACGGTGCTGTGGATTACATCTCTGTCTATGTCTGATATGAGGATGAGGAACAGGATGGGGGCGAGTACTGTGCCTTGTAGAACAGAGCTCTTCAATATGGCAGCCTCCGATTTAACTCTGTTGACCACTACTCTTGGTGTTCGATTAGTTAGGAAGTTGAAGATCTATCTCCCCACTTTGCCAGTTATTCCTTTAGCAGCACGTATTTTGTGCGCTATTACGCCATGATCGCACTTGTCAAACGCTTTTGCAAGGTCTGTGTATATTACATCTGCATTCTGATTTTCTTCCAGTGCATCCAAGGCCATATCATAGTGATCCAGTAGTTGTGAGAAGCAGGAGCGACCTGTCCTGAACCCATGTTGCCCTGGATTGTGCAGTTTTTGGGAATCCAGGTGGTTTACAATCATGATTCTTAGCACTCTTTCAAAGATTTTTATGATGTGGGACGTTAGAGCTATTGGTCTATAGTTCTTAGCTAATGCTTTGCTGCCACCTTTATGGAGTGGGGCTATATCCGTTGTTTTAAGTGACTGGAATTTCACCCATGTCTAAGCTCCTTCTCCATAGTATATTTAGGGCACGTGAGAGGGGTTTCTTGCAGTTCTTAATGAACACAGAGTTCCACGAGTTTGGGCCCGGGGCTGAGTGCATGGGCATGTTGTCAATGGCTTTTTCAAAGTCTATCGGAGTTAGGGTAATGTGGGAAATCTGGCATACATTGATGGAGTTTTGAGACTCATTCATGAAGAAATCATGTGGATTGTCGATCCTCAGACTGATTAGTGGCTCACTAAACATAGAGTCGTACTGGGATTTCAGTATTTCACTCATTTCCTTGTTATCATCTGTGTAAGTCCCATCCTGTCTGAGTAAGGGCCCGATACTAAATGTGGTATTTGCCTTGTTTTTGGCATATGAAAAGAAATATTTCGAATTTCTTTCAATTTCACTAATAGATTTAAGCTCCTGTCTCTCCTGGTTCCTGTAAGTCCTTTAACTTAAGTTCAATAGTTTCCACTTCCCTGGTCAGCGCTTCCTTCCGTGTATCATATATTCTAGCGTTCCTGAGGAGCTCAGTGATTCTTCGTCGTCTTCTGTAGAGGGAACGTCTTTCTCTCTCCAGTTTACTCCTGCTCTTCTTCTTTCTAAGGGGAATATGCCTAGAACATACTTCAGCTGCCAGGAAGTTGGTCCTTTCAAGGCACTGATTTGGATCCATGTTATTTAAGACATCTTCTCAATATGTTTCATTTAAGACATGGTTTACCTGGTCCCAGTTGATGTTCTTGTTGTTGAAGTTGTATTTTGTGAAGACACCTTCTCTCTCTCTCTCTCTCTCTCTCTCTCTCTCTCTCTCTCTCTCTCTCTCTCTCTCTCTCTCGCTCTGTTTTCTAACATGGGTCACAAATCAACATTCATAATACAAGATATTTCTACTCTAGTTGCAGTCTACTAGAGAATGTGATAAACTGTGTTGATTGGGATTGTAGTGTTAGTGCAAGCTTGTAGTGTGAGAGTGAGAGTTAGAGATAGGTCACTGAGTGCGGGATTAACACTAATCTGCCGTCGGTATTTAGCTAATCCAGCAGCCTTGTGTTTGACGTTATCAAGAAGACACATGCACGAGCGGTGCCTCGACACAGGCATCTGGCACTGTGATGGTCCTCTCTACACTGACACTGACTTCACCTGACACAACTGTAACTTACGTCACGTGTGTGTGTGTGTACTTTGTGTGTGTGTACTGTGTGTGTACTGTGTGTACACTGTGGGTATATGTTAGTTACCACAGATCGTGAAAGACATCGTACTCTATCCTTCAGGTCTCTTTATCCTTCAGGTCTGTCTATCCTTCAGTTCTCTCTATCCTTCAGGTCTGTCTATCCTTCAGGTCTGTCTATCCTTCAGGTCTCTCTATCCTTCAGGTCTCTCTGTCCTTCAAGTCTCTCTGTCCTTCAGGTCTGTCTATCCTTCAGGTCTGTTTATCCTTCAGGTCTCTCTGTCCTTCAGGTCTGTCTATCCTTCATGTCTGTCTATCCTTCAGCCTTGTCTATCCTTCAGGCTTGTCTATCCTTCAGGTCTATCCTTCAGGTCTGTCTATCCTTCAGGTCCGTCTATCCTTCAGGTCTGTCTATCCTTCAGGCTTGTTTATCCTTCAGGTCTATCCTTCAGGTCTGTCTATCCTTCAGGTCTATCCTTCAGGTCTGTCTATCCTTCAGGCTTGTTTATCCTTCAGGTCTATCCTTCAGGTCTGTCTATCCTTCAGGTCTATCCTTCAGGTCTGTCTATCCTTCAGGCTTGTTTATCCTTCAGGTCTGTCTATCCTTCAGGTCTATCCTTCAGGTCTGTCTATCCTTCAGGCTTGTTTATCCTTCAGGTCTATCCTTCAGGTCTGTCTATCCTTCAGGCTTGTTTATCCTTCAGGTCTATCCTTCAGGTCTGTCTATCCTTCAGGTCTATCCTTCAGGTCTGTCTATCCTTCAGGCTTGTTTATCCTTCAGGTCTGTCTATCCTTCAGGTCTATCCTTCAGGTCTGTCTATCCTTCAGGCTTGTTTATCCTTCAGGTCTATCCTTCAGGTCTATCCTTCAGGCTTGTTTATCCTTCAGGCTTGTTCATCCTTCAGGCTTGTTTATCCTTCAGGTGTATCCTAGGCGCCCACCACTAACAGTATTGACCTTCACTCATAAAACAACAGAATGTCAACACACTGCTGCAATATACAATACTCTCACTGATTTTATGAGCCTCAGCAAATATTTTGAACAGTAGGGTAAGTGCTGAGGTGTGACGGCTGTGACGTGAGGGAAGTGCTGAGGTGTGACGGCTGTGACGTGAGGGAAGTGTTCAGGTGTGACGGCTGTAACGTTGAGGTAAGTATTGCCAGCCGTAATAACCTCTGTTCACAGGTGTTGTCAACAATGACTGGCCACTTGTTGCCTCTCTACCCAGAGGCACCGGTCATGCCCAGTAGGCGGGGCCAGGAGCTGTGACTCGACTCTAACCCCTCCCCCTGAAAGCAAACAGCAGGTGAGAACACACACACTTACAAAAGAAGAGGTACGACAAAGCTCATGAAGCAGGGAGAGTGAACCTAGTATCGATCAACGAAGAGGCAGGGCCAGGAGCTGTGACTCGACCGCTGCATCCACAAATAGGTGAATACAAATAGGTCAGTAAAATACACAGTGAACCATCAACACAGTACACAGTGAACCATCAACACAGTACACAGTGAACCATCAATATCAACACAGTACACAGTGAACCATCAATATCAACACAGTACACAGTGAAATATCAATATCAACACAGTACACAGTGAACCATCAGCACAATACACAGTGAACTATCAGCACAGTACAGTGAACCATCAGCACAATACACAGTGAACTATCAGCACAGTACACAGTGAACCATCAACACAGTACACAATGAACCATCAGCACAGTACACAGTGAACCATCAACACAGTACATAGTGAGCCATCAGCACAGTACACAATGAACCATCAGCACAGTACACAGTGAACCATCAGCACAATACACAGTGAACCATCAACACAGTACACAGTGAACCATCAACACAGTACACAGTGAACCATCAACAGAGTACACAATGAACCATCAACACAGTACATAGTGAGCCATCAGCACAGTACACAATGAACCATCAGCACAGTACACAGTGAACCATCAGCACAATACACAGTGAACCATCAACACAGTACACATTGAGCCATCAACACAGTACACAGTGAACCATCAACACAGTACACATTGAGCCATCAACACAGTACACAGTGAGCCAACAACACAGTACACAGTGAGCCATCAGCACAATACACAGTGAACCATCAACACAGTACACAGTGTACCAACATAGTACACAGTGAACCATCAACACAGTAGTAGACAGTGAACCAACACAGTACACAGTGAACCAACACAGTACACAGTGAACCAACACAGTACACAGTGAACCATCAACACAGTACACAGTGAACCATCAACACAGTACACAGTGAATCATCACCACAATACACAGTGAACCATCAACACAGTACACAGTGAACCATCAGCACAATACACAGTGAACTATCAACATAGTACACAGTGAACCATCAACATAGTACACAGTGAACCATCAACACAGTACACAGTGAACCATCAACACAGTACACAGTGAACCATCAACATAGTACACAGTGAACCATCAACACAGTACACAGTGAACCATCAACACAATACACAGTGAACCATCAACATAGTACACAGTGAACCATCAACACAGTACACAGTGAACCATCAACACAGTACACAGTGAACCATCAACACAGTACACAGTGAACCAACACAGTACACAGTGAACCAACACAGTACACAGTGAACCAACACAGTACACAGTGAACCAACACAGTACACAGTGAACCATCAACACAGTACACAGTGAACCAACACAGTACACAGTGAACCAACACAGTACACAGTGAACCAACACAGTACACAATGAACCAACACAGTACACAGTGAACCAACACAGTACACAGTGAACCATCAACACAGTACACAGTGAACCAACACAGTACACAGTGAACCAACACAGTACACAGTGAACCAACACAGTACACAGTGAACCAACACAGTACACAGTGAACCAACACAGTACACAGTGAACCAACACAGTACACAGTGAACCATCAACACAGTACACAGTGAACCAACACAGTACACAGTGAACCAACACAGTACACAGTGAACCAACACAGTACACAGTGAACCAACACAGTACACAGTGAACCAACACAGTACACAGTGAACCATCAACACAGTACACAGTGAACCAACACAGTACACAGTGAACCATCAACACAGTACACAGTGAGCCAACACAGTACACAGTGAACCAACACAGTACACAGTGAACCAACACAGTACACAGTGAGCCAACACAGTACACAGTGAGCCAACACAGTACACGCTCACACATAAATCACCAGACAAAACACATACCTTGTACACAGCGTCTGGACTCAGCATGTAGCCCATATGTAGTAAGTGATGGGTCTTTGTGCCTTGGGTAAGGGGAGAAGCGAATGGGAGAGGTAATGGGGCGGAATGGGATGAGGAATGGAGGCAGAATAAAAGGGAATGGGAAGCAGGGAGTATATATCACGTCTCTTAGGAAAATGAAGAGGAGACCTTTAAGTTTATGCTAGTATTTTATAACCTTTTCCAGGGCGTAAGTTGGAAGGGAGGTAGGGGAAGGAAGGGAGGTAGGGAAAGGAAGGTAGGGGAAGGAAGGGAGAGGAAGGAAGGGAGGGGAAGAAGGAAGGAGGGGAAGGAATGTGTGACTATAAGCTTTCTTTGTGTTGCAGTAAAGATCTCCTCTTACTGGTATTATCTACCCCAGTATCCGTGTGTAGTGTGCCAGATGGTCATCTTGTAAGAGCATCTCTCCAGTTCTGCTGGAAGGAAGAATTTATAGCTTCCCACTGAACCCACACGATGATGGAATGTTGCAAGACATCACCATCACCCTAGTGAAGTTTCCCAGTTCACCACGATAACACACTTCACTACCTGACAAGACGAACCCATCAGGTGTGAGGGAATACCAGTGACTAGCCTGTGGCTAGCGGTCCACTGTTTAGCCAATATTTCTGATATCTGGCTAGCAGGTTGCATAGTCATGGACCATGCATGCTGATACAGTGTTCTCTTATTGTGCCTACTGCTCCTCTGATTTTTCACTAGGTTCATTTTACACTTCCTCCTACATCTCCACTTCAGTTAGTTGTTGTGGAAGTGTGTAGACTTGAGAGGCGTGTAGCACACAGTAGGGACACACACAGTAGGGACACACACAGTAGGGACACACACAGTAGGGACACACACAGTAGGGACACACACAGTAGGGACACACACAGTAGGGACACACACAGTAGAGACACACACAGTAGGGACACACAGTAGGGACACACAGTACGGACACACACAGTAGGGACACACACAGTAGGGACACACACAGTAGGGACACACACAGTAGGGACACACACAGTAGGGACACACACAGTAGAGACACACACAGTAGGGACACACAGTAGGGACACACAGTAGGGACACACACAGTAGGGACACACACAGTAGGGACACACACAGTAGACACACACAGTAGGGACACACAGTAGGGACACACACAGTAGAGACACACACAGTAGGGACACATACAGTAAGGACACACACAGTAGGGACACACACAGTAGGGACACACAGTAGGGACACACACAGTAGGGACACACACAGTAAGGACACACACAGTAGGGACACACACAGTAGGGACACACACAGTAGGGACACACACAGTAGGGACACACACAGTAGGGACACACACAGTAGGGACACACACAGTAGGGACACACACAGTAAGGACACACACAGTAGGGACACACACAGTAGGGACACACACAGTAGGGACACACACAGTAGGGACACACACAGTAGGGACACACAGTAGGGACACACACAGTAGGGACACACACAGTAGGGACACACACAGTAAGGACACACACAGTAGCGACACACACAGTAGGGACACACACACAGTAGGGACACACAGTAGGGACACACACAGTAGGGACACACACACAGTAGGGACACACACAGTAGGGACACACACAGTAGGGACACACACAGTAGGGACTCACACACAGTAGGGACACACAGTAGGGACACACACAGTAGGGACACACACAGTAGGGACACACACACAGTAGGGACACACACAGTAGGGACACACACACAGTAGGGACACACACAGTAGGGACACACACACAGTAGGGACACACACAGTAGGGACACACACAGTAGGGACACACACAGTAGGGACACACACACAGTAGGGACACACACAGTAGGGACACACACAGTAGGGACACACACAGTAGGGACACACACACAGTAGGGACACACAGTAGGGACACACACAGTAGGGACACACAGTAGGGACACACACAGTAGGGACACACACAGTAAGGACACACACAGTAGGGACACACACACAGTAGGGACACACAGTAGGGACACACACAGTAGGGACACACACAGTAAGGACACACACAGTAGGGACACACACAGTAGGGACACACACAGTAGGGACACACAGTAAGGACACACACACAGATGTGGGAAGGCACCTCAAGGATCTGAATACATCTAAGGTAATGGAAGCAGATAACATCTCACATTGGGTAGTAAAGAATGTGCTGAGGGTGAAGGAGGGTGCTGAGGGTGAAGGAGGGTGCTGAGGGTGAAGGAGGGTGCTGAGGGTGAAGGAGGGTGCTGAGGGTGAAGGAGGGTGCTGAGGGTGAAGGAGGGTGCTGAGGGTGAAGGAGGGTGCTGAGGGTGAAGGAGGGTGTTGAGGGTGAAGGAGGGTGCTGAGGGTGAAGGAGGGTGCTGAGGGTGAAGGAGGGTGTTGAGGGTGAAGGAGGGTGCTGAGGGTGAAGGAGGGTGCTGAGGGTGAAGGAGGGTGCTGAGGGTGAAGGAGGGTGCTGAGGGTGAAGGAGGGTGCTGAGGGTGGAGGGTGCTGAGGGTGAAGGAGGGTGTTGAGGGTGAAGGAGGGTGCTGAGGGTGAAGGAGGGTGCTGAGGGTGAAGGAGGGTGCTGAGGGTGAAGGAGGGTGCTGAGGGTGAAGGAGGGTGTTGAGGGTGAAGGAGGGTGCTGAGGGTGAAGGAAGGTGCTGAGGATGAAGGAGGGTGCTGAGGGTGAAGGAGGGTGCTGAGGGTGAAGGAGGGTGCTGAGGGTGAAAGAGGGTACTGAGGGTGAAGGAGGGTGTTGAGGGTGAAGAAGGGTGCTGAGGGTGAAGGAGGGTGCTGAGGGTGAAGGAGCCTTAAAGAGAGTGAAGGAGGGTGCTGAGGGTGAAGGAGACTTAAAGAGAGTGAAGGAGGGTGCTGAGGGTGAAGGAGGGTGATGAGGGTGAAGGAGACTTAAAGAGAGTGAAGGAGGGTGCTGAGGGTGAAGGAGGGTGCTGAGGGTGAAGGAGGGTGCTGAGGGTGAAGGAGACTTAAAGAGAGTGAAGGAGGGTGCTGAGGGTGAAGGAGGGTGCTGAGGGTGAAGGAGGGTGCTGAGGGTGAAGGAGGGTGATGAGGGTGAAGGAGACTTAAAGAGAGTGAAGGAGGGTGCTGAGGGTGAAGGAGGGTGCTGAGGGTGAAGGAGGGTGCTGAGGGTGAAGGAGACTTAAAGAGAGTGAAGGAGGGTGCTGAGGGTGAAGGAGACTTAAAGAGAGTGAAGGAGGGTGTTGAGGGTGAAGGAGGGTGCTGAGGGTGAAGGAGGGTGCTGAGGGTGAAGGAGACTTAAAGAGAGTAAAGGAGACTTAAAGAGAGTGAAGGAGGGTGCTAAGGGTGAAGGAGGTGCTGAGGGTGAAGGAGGGTGAAGGAGACTTAAAGAGAGTGAAGGAGGGTGAAGGAGACTTAAAGAGAGTGAAGGAGGGTGAAGGAGACTTAAAGAGAGTGAAGGAGGGTGCTGAGGGTGAAGGAGGGTGCTGAGGGTGAAGGAGGGAGTGAGAGTGAAGGAGGGTGCTGAGGGTGCTGAGGGTGAAGGAGACTTAAAGAGAGTGAAGGAGGGTGCTGAGGGTGAAGGAGGGTGCTGAGGGTGAAGGAGACTTAAAGAGAGTGAAGGAGGGTGCTGAGGGTGAAGGAGGGTGCTGAGGGTGAAGGAGGGAGTGAGAGTGAAGGAGGGTGCTGAGGGTGAAGGAGGGTGCTGAGGGTGAAGGAGACTTAAAGAGAGTGAAGGAGGGTGCTGAGGGTGAAGGAGGGTGCTGAGGGTGAAGGAGGGTGCTGAGGGTGAAGGAGGGTGCTGAGGGTGAAGGAGACTTAAAGAGAGTGAAGGAGGGTGCTGAGGGTGAAGGAGGGTGCTGAGGGTGAAGGAGGGAGTGAGAGTGAAGGACTAAGCAAGCCACTAACGAGGATCAACAACACATCACTGGAAGCACCATAACTGCCACATATCTACCATGCTACAAATGGTGCCACCATTTACAAGAAGCCAAAGAGACAGACAGATGTTAAACTAGAGATCGTTGTCTATGACACACACACACACACACACACACACACACACACACACACACACACACACACACACAAACACACACACACACACACACACACACACACACACACACACACACACACACACACACAAACTAGTAACACACTATCTCTTGTCTTACATATACACCCCCCCCTACCCCATACATTAAGTGAAGACGAATTCTGAGTAACTAAGTTAATGCAAGTATCTAAAGTTACTTGTAGTGGCTTCCAGGGGTCACTGGTCCCAGACCAGGCTTGCCTCTTGATGGCTTGATCGACCAGGCTCTTGGTGCCAGGCGCAGGCAATCTAACGTGCGCACCACAGCCTGCTTGATCACGTATTGACTTAAGGGACTTATTAGGTTCCCTCTTAAAGTTAGTCAGGGGTTTGTGGGTAATTTCCTTTATATACGAAGTGAACATACAATAATAATGTTTGTGTGTTAGTATCCCTCACCTGTTTAGTGTACAATGATGCAGTGACCGGTACTATATAATGTACAGTATATAGTACATGGTATTCTCAAGTACTCTATAATAATGTATACATTACTTGGTACTCTGTGGTTGTGGCATACAAAGAGTACGTTACAATTTATTCGGCATATGTCACACTCCCAGATAGGCTGCCTCCCAACCAGCAAACCGAGTGCTAAGGGTTTATTAACGATCAACTGAGTACCCGTCGTTAAACCAGTACCTTGGATCATTGACCAATCACAGGCAAGCCCGCCAAAGGTGAAGCCACATGGTTCACTTGTGGTAAGCATTGGCAGACTTGCCTACCTGCTGGTTGAGCACGGTGCACTATGGCTTTGCTTTGCCATCTGTCACCATGATGTACACTATTACTATTCTATTTGTACATATTGTACATATCTGTATATAGTGGGTGAAGGCATAATATATATTATAGTCTCCTGCTGAGTTTGTTTTCCAATTCCCATTACGACCAGGTCTCACAGGTCATTCATTACCTGTGTTCGTAAAAGTGGTTCTCACGGCGCCAGAGGTCTGTCCTCAGCTGACACTTACCTGTGTTAGAGGAACACTTGACATTATTACACAAGACAACAACAGTGATATACAACCCCCCAGCAAACAGCAGGAGGCTGAACACAGTGAACATAGGAGGTCAATATGACACTTGCTGGAGTGACAGTACAAACAGTTGAGCACACACAAAGTGGAAGCTGTGTGTTTTTCACACATCAGGTCACCATTTAAAATTTTGTATGTCCGAGGTGACCTGTAGTCAGCTTTACCAACCTTACTGATGTTGCTCTCTCTAACACTCACCTCTTGCACTATTTCCGCACTTTATCCAGGTCCTCTTGCAGTTCCTCGTCGTCTTTCTGCGTTCCTCTCCTTCTCATTAGCTTTGCATTATATTTTACGCACGATCCAGTTAACTGAACCGATAAGCCGTTTATATTACCAAAAAACAGTGGAGGTTTGTCTTGGCACACAGCTTCCACCTTTCTCTCAGACTGATGCATACTTATTCACTTTTGACTCTCTCTCTCTCTCTCTCTCTCTGATGTCATTTAACCTCTCGGAAAATTCTAATTGATAATGAGTCAGGCTCTGCCTTCTGCCAAGGCTGCTGGTTTGGTAACGACTCTCCTCTTCTCCAAACAAGGGCATATGCACAGAGGTGAGCATCGATCAGCGAATATACCCTAACAGTTTACTTTAATCTCTCTTTTGGGAATTTAAGTATCGTTGGCTTGTTGTGTACAGGTGACATGCAGCCTTAATGACCCTCGTGTAGTGACTGGTGGTGTACAGGTGACATGCAGCCTTGATGACCCTCGTGTAGTGACTGGTGGTGTACAGGTGACATGCAGCCTTAATGACCCTCGTGTAGTGACTGGTGGTGTACAGGTGACATGCAGCCTTGATGACCCTCGTGTAGTGACTGGTGGTGTACAGGTGACATGCAGCCTTGATGACCCTCGTGTAGATAATAAACTTTAATCTTTAAAAGCCACTCAATAAATCCTGCTCTCCAAATGCTCCATCAGTCTTTTTCTTGCTGTTATCCTTCAACTTGTAAGATGGTATAAACCTTGGTAATAAATACCGACAAGTTGGTTTAGAAAGACACGTAAGCAAACACTATAACAAACTATAACACTATAACACTATAACAAACACTATAATAAATATGTTATAGTGTTTGCTTACGTGTCTTTCTAAACCAACTTGTAAGATACGCAGGTTAGTGATATTGATGAACGTAAGGCCGTCTAGTCTATATAATATCTGAAAACTGCTACAACATCGGCTGTTTTTTTCGAATTGTTGGTTACTTTCAATATTCACGGTGACATTTTCTTGAGTCCCAGAGTCTGTACACTAACTGGCTCGTATTTCTTATCGAGGAACTTCGCAATAAGGTCAGGCATTTCATCTCTCGTGAAGACATCTTGAAGTCTACTAACAAGTTATTTACTTATTGCTCTCTTGATAAATAAGACACCTATGCAACATTTTAGGTATCTGTATATTGGAAACGTTTCGCCAGCCAATGGCTTCCTCAGTCCAATGCAGAGAAACGGAGGAAGACGAGGAGGAGTTTGAGTTAATCAGTCCCTCAGCCTGGAGTCGCTGTGTTCCATCAAGACCGACGAACTGAAGACATCGACTCCAGGCTGAGGGACTGATTACCTCAAACTCCTCCTCTCCTTACACCTTTATGCTTTGTATAGGACTGATGAAGCCACTGTGTGGTGAAACGTTTAATCAACAACGATTCCCATATGTTGCATAAGTGTCTCAATCTTCAACTTGTAGGCTTACAAAACCATTTATCACATATACTAGGAGAGTTGCGGCTGTCTACTGGCTACCCCAGACACACCTTGTTAATGACTGATAGTGTGTGTTGTACCCCAGACACACTTTGTTAATGACTGATAGTGTGTGCTGGTACCCCAGACACACCTTGTTAATGACTGATAGTGTGTGTTGTACCCCAGACACACCTTGTTAATGACTGATAGTGTGTGTTGTACCCCAGACACACCTTGTTAATGACTGATAGTGTGTGTTGTACCACAGACACACCTTGTTAATGACTGATAGTGTGTGTTGTACCCCAGACACACCTTGTTAATGACTGATAGTGTGTGTTGTACCCCAGACACACCTTGTTAATGACTGATAGTGTGTGTTGTACCCCAGACACACCTTGTTAATGACTGATAGTGTGTGTTGTACCCCAGACACACCTTGTTAATGACTGATAGTGTGTGTTGTACCCCAGACACACCTTGTTAATGACTGATAGTGTGTGTTGTACCCCAGACACACCTTGTTAATGACTGATAGTGTGTGTTGTACCCCAGACACACCTTGTTAATGACTGATAGTGTGTGTTGTACCCCAGACACACCTTGTTAATGACTGATAGTGTGTGTTGTACCCCAGACACACCTTGTTAATGACTGATAGTGTGTGTTGTACCCCAGACACACCTTGTTAATGACTGATAGTGTGTGTTGTACCCCAGACACACCTTGTTAATGACTGATAGTGTGTGTTGTACCCCAGACACACCTTGTTAATGACTGATAGTGTGTGTTTGTACCCCAGACACACCTTGTTAATGACTGATAGTGTGTGTTGTACCCCAGACACACCTTGTTAATGACTGATAGTGTGTGTTTGTACCCCAGACACACCTTCTTAATGACTGATATTGTGTGTTGTACCCCAGACACACCTTGTTAATGACTGATATTGTGTGTTGTACCCCAGACACACCTTGTTAATGACTGATAGTGTGTGTCTGTACCCCAGACACACCTTGTTAATGACTGATAGTGTGTGTTGTACCCCAGACACACATTGTTAATGACTGATAGTGTGTGTTGTACCCCAGACACACCTTGTTAATGACTGATAGTGTGTGTTGTACCCCAGACACACCTTGTTAATGACTGATAGTGTGTGTTGTACCACAGACACACCTTGTTAATGACTGATAGTGTGTGTTGTACCCCAGACACACCTTGTTAATGACTGATAGTGTGTGTTGGTACCCCAGACACACCTTTTTAATGGCTGATAGTGTGTGCTGGTACCCCAGACACACCTTCTTAATGACTGATAGTGTGTGCTGGTACCCCAGACACACCTTCTTGATGACTGATAGTGTGTGCTGGTACCCCAGACACACCTTCTTAATTAATGACTGATGGTGTGTGTTGGTACCCCAGACACACCTTCTTAATGGCTGATAGTGTGTGCTGGTACCCCAGACACACCTTCTTGATGACTGATAGTGTGTGTTGGTACCCCAGACACACCTTCTTAATGACTGATAGTGTGTGCTGGTACCCCAGACACACCTTCTTAATGACTGATAGTGTGTGCTGGTACCCCAGACACACCTTCTTAATTAATGACTGATAGTGTGTGCTGGTACCCCAGACACACCTTCTTGATGACTGATAGTGTGCTGGTACCCCAGACACACCTTCTTAATTAATGACTGATGGTGTGTGTTGGTACCCCAGACACACCTTCTTAATGGCTGATAGTGTGTGCTGGTACCCCAGACACACCTTCTTAATTAATGACTGATGGTGTGTGTTGGTACCCCAGACACACCTTCTTAATGGCTGATAGTGTGTGCTGGTACCCCAGACACACCTTCTTGATGACTGATAGTGTGTGTTGGTACCCCAGACACACCTTCTTAATGACTGATAGTGTGTGCTGGTACCCCAGACACACCTTCTTAATGACTGATAGTGTGTGCTGGTACCCCAGACACACCTTCTTAATTAATGACTGATAGTGTGTGCTGGTACCCCAGACACACCTTCTTGATGACTGATAGTGTGTGCTGGTACCCCAGACACACCTTCTTGATGACTGATAGTGTGTGCTGGTACCCCAGACACACCTTCTTAATTAATGACTGATGGTGTGTGTTGGTACCCCGGACACACCTTCTTAATGGCTGATAGTGTGTGCTGGTACCCCAGACACACCTTCTTGATGACTGATAGTGTGTGTTGGTACCCCAGACACACCTTCTTAATGACTGATAGTGTGTGCTGGTACCCCAGACACACCTTCTTAATGACTGATAGTGTGCGCTGGTACCCCAGACACACCTTCTTAATTAATGACTGATAGTGTGTGCTGGTACCCCAGACACACCTTCTTGATGACTGATAGTGTGCTGGTACCCCAGACACACCTTCTTAATTAATGACTGATGGTGTGTGTTGGTACCCCAGACACACCTTCTTAATGGCTGATAGTGTGTGCTGGTACCCCAGACACACCTTCTTAATTAATGACTGATGGTGTGTGTTGGTACCCCAGACACACCTTCTTAATGGCTGATAGTGTGTGCTGGTACCCCAGACACACCTTCTTGATGACTGATAGTGTGTGTTGGTACCCCAGACACACCTTCTTAATGACTGATAGTGTGTGCTGGTACCCCAGACACACCTTCTTAATGACTGATAGTGTGTGCTGGTACCCCAGACACACCTTCTTAATTAATGACTGATAGTGTGTGCTGGTACCCCAGACACACCTTCTTGATGACTGATAGTGTGTGCTGGTACCCCAGACACACCTTCTTAATTAATGACTGATGGTGTGTGTTGGTACCCCAGACACACCTTCTTAATGGCTGATAGTGTGTGCTGGTACCCCAGACACACCTTGTTGATGACTGATAGTGTGTGTTGGTACCCCAGACACACCTTCTTAATGACTGATAGTGTGTGCTGGTACCCCAGACACGCCTTCTTAATGACTGATAGTGTGTGCTGGTACCCCAGACACACCTTCTTAATGACTGATAGTGTGTGCTGGTACCCCAGACACACCTTCTTAATGACTGATAGTGTGTGCTGGTACCCCAGACACACCTTCTTAATTAATGACTGATGGTGTGTGTTGGTACCCCACACACCTTCTTAATGGCTGATAGTGTGTGCTGGTACCCCAGACACACCTTCTTAATTAATGACTGATGGTGTGTGTTGGTACCCCAGACACACCTTAATGGCTGATAGTGTGTGCTGGTACCCCAGACACACCTTCTTGATGACTGATAGTGTGTGTTGGTACCCCAGACACACCTTCTTAATGACTGATAGTGTGTGCTGGTACCCCAGACACACCTTCTTAATGACTGATAGTGTGTGCTGGTACCCCAGACACACCTTCTTAATTAATGACTGATAGTGTGTGCTGGTACCCCAGACACACCTTCTTGATGACTGATAGTGTGTGCTGGTACCCCAGACACACCTTCTTAATTAATGAATGATGGTGTGTGTTGGTACCCCAGACACACCTTCTTAATGGCTGATAGTGTGTGCTGGTACCCCAGACACACCTTGTTGATGACTGATAGTGTGTGTTGGTACCCCAGACACACCTTCTTAATGACTGATAGTGTGTGCTGGTACCCCAGACACACCTTCTTAATGACTGATAGTGTGTGCTGGTACCCCAGACACACCTTCTTAATGACTGATAGTGTGTGCTGGTACCCCAGACACACCTTCTTAATGACTGATAGTGTGTGCTGGTACCCCAGACACACCTTCTTAATTAATGACTGATAGTGTGTGCTGGTACCCCAGACACACCTTCTTAATGACTGATAGTGTGTGCTGGTACCCCAGACACACCTTCTTAATGACTGATAGTGTGTGCTGGTACCCCAGACACACCTTCTTAATGACTGATAGTGTGTGCTGGTACCCCAGACACACCTTCTTAATGACTGATAGTGTGTGCTGGTACCCCAGACACACACCAACATTGCTCACATGTGTTTCTCTAACGCTCTTTATAAACTGCTAAATAAAACAACTGAAACATTTCGAAAACCCAGAGTGAAAAATAGGATCGGGTGTGATAGTGGGCCGCCCCGCCCAGTCTGACCACCGCCTTCACCCACCTTACTATGCTAATACACCAGACTGACTCAGGCGATGATATGGGTGTTCACCAGTGACCAACACTCAGGTAATGTCGGCGTCCAGGAACGACCAACTCGCAGGTAATGTCGGCGTCCAGGAACGACCAATACTCAGGTAATGTCGGCGTCCAGGAACGACCAACTCGCAGGTAATGTCAGCGCCCAGGAACGACCAACACTCATGTAATGTCGGCATCCAGGAATGACCAACTCGCAGGTAATGTCGGCGTCCAGGAACGACCAACTCGCAGGTAATGTCGGCGTCCAGGAACGACTAGCACTGTGTCAAGGTTGTGGCGACTGTAAATATTAGATGATGAACGACCATAACAAACCTGTGCCTTCACCTCCTCTTGTTTCTACTGCACCAACTTCTGTACTGATTCTTCCTTAGAGTTGTACAGAGGCGGCTCTGGTAGGTTACAAGAGATGACACGGGCGAGGTGCCCAATACATCTTGCCTCCGTCGCCCACGCCCATAGTGGGCGTGACATGAGGGATGAAT
>NC_091326.1:1723018-1745518 GCF_038502225.1 Cherax quadricarinatus | reverse complement strand
CTAGCCACAATAAGATTCATCCAACTAGGTATATTTCTACACCATAGGAAGGTTAGCACAGGCACCTCTGTGACCACAAATGCAAGTTTTTACAGACGAATCTCCAGCTAGCGTGGCCGTGACGAACTCTAGCTCAAGTCCCTTCACTGCCGTCAACATGACTTGAGCTTGGGACTTGAGCTAGAGTTCGTCATGGCCACGCTAGCTGGAGATTCGTCTGTAAAAACTTGCATTTGTGGTCACAGAGGTGCCTGTGCTAACCTTCCTATGGTGTAGAAATATACCTAGTTGGATGAATCTTATTGTGGCTAGCTGGTCTAGTGGCTAACGCGACGGGCTGGAGTTTTGAGACTCTATGACCGCGGGTTCAATCCCGGCCTGGGGTATGGTTTGGATCATACCTCGTCTTAAAACTATGTATGGTTCCTGCCTCCACTACATCGCTTGCCAGACTATTCTACTTCCTAACAACTCTGTGGCTGAAGAAATACTTCCTAACATCCCTTCGACTCATCTGAGTCTTCAGCTTCCAATTGTGACCCCCTGTTTCTGTGTCCCATCTCTGGAGCATCCTGTCTCTGTTCACCTTGTCTATTCCACGTAGCATTTTGTATGTCGTTATCATGTCTCCCCTGACCCTCCTGTCCTCCAGTGTCGTGTGTGGTGTGTTGTGAGAGCTGTGAGTGTTTGTGTGTTGTATATTGTAATTGTGGTGTATGAAAGTTGTGTTTTTGTGAGTGTCGTGTGTGAGTGTTGCAGGTGTTGTGTGAGTGTTGTAACTGTTCACAACACTGCCAAACAACTTCCACCACCCTCCCTGTGTTGTCAGTGTTTACGTGAGCAGCAGGTGGCACCTCACATCAATTGGCGTCCAGATAAGCCAGGTAACAAGGACGTAGGTGTAGGACGTGGGGGTAGGACGTGGGTGTAAGACGTGGGTCGTAGATGTGGGTGTCAGATGTGCGAAAGTCTGTCTCTGGTGTGTGTGGGTGTCGAAGGCGTGTAGGCGAGTGTAATGTGTGACGGGAGGGCGTTGAATACAAGGAAATATATGGCAGACATTGATGGAGGCATCACCAGTTGCTGTGGTGATGGCAGACATTGATGGAGGCATCACCAGTTGCTGTGGTGATGGCAGACATTGATGGAGGCATCACCAGTTGCTGTGGTGATGGCAGACATTGATGGAGGCATCACTAGTTGCTATGGTGATGGCAGACATTGATGGAGGCATCACCAGTTGCTGTGGTGATGGCAGACATTGATGGAGGCATCACCAGTTGCTGTGGTGATGGCAGACATTGATGGAGGCATCACCAGTTGCTGTGGTGATGGCAGACATTGATGGAGGCATCACTAGTTGCTATGGTGATGGCAGACATTGATGGAGGCATCACCAGTTGCTGTGGTGATGGCAGACATTGATGGAGGCATCACCAGTTGCTGTGGTGATGGCAGACATTGATGGAGGCATCACCAGTTGCTGTGGTGATGGCAGACATTGATGGAGGCATCACTAGTTGCTATGGTGATGGCAGACATTGATGGAGGCATCACCAGTTGCTGTGGTGATGGCAGACATTGATGGAGGCATCACTAGTTGCTATGGTGATGGCAGACATTGATGGAGGCATCACCAGTTGCTGTGGTGATGGCAGACATTGATGGAGACATCACCAGTTGCTGTGGTGATGGAGAATATTGATGGAGGCATCGCCAGTTGCTGTGGTGATGGCAGACATTGATGGAGGCATCACCAGTTGCTGTGGTGATGGGGAACATTGATGGAGGCATCACCAGTTGCTGTGGTTATGGCAGACATTGATGAAGGCATCACCAGTTGCTCTGGTGATGGAGAATATTGATGGAGGCATCGCCAGTTGCTGTGGTGATGGCAGACATTGATGGAGGCATCACCAGTTGCTGTGGTGATGGCAGACATTGATGGAGGCATCACCAGTTGCTGTGGTGATGGCAGACATTGATGGAGGCATCACCAGTTGCTGTGGTGATGGCAGACATTGATGGAGGCATCACCAGTTGCAGTGGTGATGGCAGACATTGATGGAGGCATCACCAGTTGCTGTAGTGATGGAGAATATTGATGGCGGCATCGCCAGTTGCTGTGGTGATGGAGAATATTGATGGAGGCATCACCAGTTGCTGTGGTGATGGGGAACATTGATGGAGGCATCACCAGTTGCTGTGGTGATGGCAGACATTGATGGAGGCATCACCAGTTGCTATGGTGATGGAGAATATTGATGGAGGCATCGCCAGTTGCTGTGGTGATGGCAGACATTGATGGAGGCATCACCAGTTGCTGTGGTGATGGAGAATATTGATGGAGGCATCGCCAGTTGCTGTGGTGATGGCAGACATTGATGAAGGCATCACCAGTTGCTATGGTGATGGAGAATATTGATGGAGGCATCACCAGTTGCTGTGGTGATGGCAGACATTGATGGAGGCATCACCAGTTGCTGTGGTGATGGAGAATATTGATGGAGGCATCGCCAGTTGCTGTGGTGATGGCAGACATTGATGGAGGCATCGCCAGTTGCTGTGGTGATGGAGAATATTGATGGAGGCATCGCCAGTTGCTGTGGTGATGGCAGACATTGATGGAGGCTTCGCCAGTTGCTGTGGTGATGGCAGACATTGATGGAGGCATCACCAGTTGCTGTGGTGATGGGGAACATTGATGGAGGCATCACCAGTTGCTGTGGTGATGGCAGACATTGATGGAGGCATCACCAGTTGCTGTGGTGATGGGGAACATTGATGGAGGCATCACCAGTTGCTGTGGTGATGGCAGACATTGATGGAGGCATCACCAGTTGCTGTGGTGATGGCAGACATTGATGGAGGCATCACCAGTTGCTGTGGTGATGGCAGACATTGATGGAGGCATCGCCAGTTGCTGTGGTGATGGCAGACATTGATGGAGGCATCACCAGTTGCTGTGGTGATGGCAGACATTGATGGAGGCATCACCAGTTGCTGTGGTGATGGCAGACATTGATGGAGGCATCGCCAGTTGCTGTGGTGATGGCAGACATTGATGGAGGCATCACCAGTTGCTGTGGTGATGGCAGACATTGATGGAGGCATCACCAGTTGCTGTGGTGATGGCAGACATTGATGGAGGCATCACTAGTTGCTATGGTGATGGCAGACATTGATGGAGGCATCGCCAGTTGCTGTGGTGATGGCAGACATTGATGGAGGCATCGCCAGTTGCTGTGGTGATGGCAGTAGTTTACTCAGAGAGTTCAAAGAAAGATTTAAATGAAAGAGAGAGAGAGAGAGAGAGAGAGAGAGAGAGAGAGAGAGAGAGAGAGAGAGAGAGAGAGAGAGAGAGAGAGAGAGAGAGAGAGAGAGAGAGATCGCAGAAAGTAGGTCACAGTAGAGTGTAAAAAAAAATCGAAGATATATAAAGCAAGAACTGTTGACCTCCACACTTACACCAACCTAACACTTGCTACACCAACCTAACACTTGCTACACCAACCTAACACTTGCTACACCAACCTAACACTTGCTACACCAACCTAACACTTGCTACACCAACCTAACACTTGCTACACCAACCTAACACTTGCTACACCAACCTAACACTTGCTACACCAACCTAACACTTGCTACACCAACCTAACACTTGCTACACCAACCTAACACTTGCTACACCAACCTAACACTTGCTACACCAACCTAACACTTGCTACACCAACCTAACACTTGCTACACCAACCTAACACTTGCTACACCAACCTAACACTTGCTACACCAACCTAACACTTGCTACACCAACCTAACACTTGCTACACCAACCTAACACTTGCTACACCAACCTAACACTTGCTACACCAACCTAACACTTGCTACACCAACCTAACACTTGCTACACCAACCTAACACTTGCTACACCAACCTAACACTTGCTACACCAACCTAACACTTGCTACACCAACCTAACACTTGCTACACCAACCTAACACTTGCTACACCAACCTAACACTTGCTACACCAACCTAACACTTACTACACCAACCTAACACTTGCTACACCAACCTAACACTTACTACACCAACCTAACGCTTGCTACACCAACCTAACGCTTGCTACACCAACCTAACGCTTGTTACACCAACCTACCACTTGCTACACCAACCTAACACTTGCTACACCAACCTAACACTTGCTACACCAACCTAACACTTGCTACACCAACCTAACACTTGCTACACCAACCTAACACTTGCTACACCAACCTAACACTTGCTACACCAACCTAACACTTGCTACACCAACCTAACACTTGCTACACCAACCTAACACTTGCTACACCAACCTAACACTTGCTACACCAACCTAACACTTGCTACACCAACCTAACACTTGCTACACCAACCTAACACTTGCTACACCAACCTAACACTTGCTACACCAACCTAACACTTGCTACACCAACCTAACACTTGCTACACCAACCTAACACTTGCTACACCAACCTAACACTTGCTACACCAACCTAACACTTGCTACACCAACCTAACACTTGCTACACCAACCTAACACTTACTACACCAACCTAACACTTGCTACACCAACCTAACACTTACTACACCAACCTAACGCTTGCTACACCAACCTAACGCTTGCTACACCAACCTAACGCTTGTTACACCAACCTACCACTTGCTACACCAACCTAACACTTGCTACACCAACCTAACGCTTGTTACACCAACCTAACGCTTGCTACACCAACCTAACGCTTGCTACACCAACCTAACGCTTGCTACACCAACCTAACGCTTACTACACCAACCTAACGCTTGCTACACCAACCTAACACTTGCTACACCAACCTAACACTTGCTACACCAACCTAACACTTACTACACCAACCTAACACTTGCTACACCAACCTAGCACTTGCTACACCAACCTAACACTTGCTACACCAACCTAACACTTTCTACACCAACCTAACACTTGCTACACCAACCTAACACTTGCTACACCAACCTAACGCTTGCTACACCAACCTAACGCTTGCTACACCAACCTAACGCTTGCTACACCAACCTAACGCTTGCTACACCAACCTAACGCTTGCTACACCAACCTAACGCTTGCTACACCAACCTAACACTTGCTACACCAACCTAACACTTGCTACACCAACCTAACACTTGCTACACCAACCTAACACTTGCTACACCAACCTAACACTTGCTACACCAACCTAACACTTGCTACACCAACCTAACACTTGCTACACCAACCTAGCACTTGCTACACCAACCTAACACTTGCTACACCAACCTAACGCTTGTTACACCAACCTAACGCTTGCTACACCAACCTAACACTTGCTACACCAACCTAACACTTGCTACACCAACCTAACACTTGCTACACCAACCTAACGCTTGTTACCCCAACCTAACGCTTGCTACACCAACCTAACGCTTGCTACACCAACCTAACGCTTGCTACACCAACCTAACGCTTGCTACACCAACCTAACGCTTGCTACACCAACCTAACACTTGCTACACCAACCTAACACTTGCTACACCAACCTAACACTTACTACACCAACCTAACACTTGCTACACCAACCTAGCACTTGCTACACCAACCTAACACTTGCTACACTAACCTAAGACTTGCTACACCAACCTAACACTTGCTACACCAACCTAACGCTTGCTACACCAACCTAACATTTGCTACACCAACCTAACACTTGCTACACCAACCTAACACTTGCTACACCAACCTAACACTTGCTACACCAACCTAACACTTGCTACACCAACCTAACACTTGCTACACCAACCTAACACTTGCTACACCAACCTAACACTTGCTACACTAACCTAGCACACATACAAGGAATCTAAACTATGGAGAGAGAGAGAGAGAGAGACAGAGAGAGAGAGAGGTGCAACAGGAGGTGCAACAAATCCTAGTCCACCCTCCCAGGTACCTAGGCTGTGCTCTCGCTGTCACCGGAAGGGGCACACTGCCAACAACTGCCTGCGAGATACGAGGTGTAATTACTTCTACAAGAAAGGACATAAGGAGGACCAGTGTCGGAAGAAAAAGGAACTTGACAGACAGGGCCACCTGTTTAGAGACCTGTTCTCAGAACAAACCAGCAGGATCTCTGAATTGGTGAACACTCTCACACGTCACCCACTTAGCTACTCCTATCCCAGCCCAGCAGGTGGGATTGTGCCTTATACAAGACCACAGACCTACATCCCTGCAGCTGCCTCAGTACCCTACCTCTCTCAAGGGCAGGCACCTTACATTCCCTACACACCCACCACCTCAAGCTGACCACTTCATCATGAGGAGCCAGTCTATCAGCATCCTGTCGGCCAACATTAGAGGTTTCATTACTAATGTTGGAGAGCTCACACATAGTTTTGTGAACACTCGACGTCCCGACATGATAGCTGTTGTTGAAACATTTTTGGATGACAGGACTCCAGAAAATTTTGCAAGAATTGCTGGCTACACCTCATGGATGAGAAGAGACAGGCAAGGGCAAGGAGGAGGTGTTGCTGTGTGCTTCTCTAAAAGTGTTCATGCCCAGCACATTGATGTTGCCACCCCTACACATCTTGAAATGATGTTCTTCAAGCTCTGTATAAACACTAGTACCTCTGTACTAGCATGTGCAATGTACAGACCTCAGTGGTAACATGCAGACCCTATCAACTTCCTAATGGAAAATATTGACTCCCTTCTGCTACAACACAACTGTCAACATATTATAATTGTTGGTGACCTCAACCAGCACCTTATACAGAGGGACTTTGATGACCTTCTTGCAGTGTTTGACATGAGAAACTTTGTTGATTTCCCTACTCATATCTCTGGCTCCTCCCTTGACCCAGTAGTGAGTGATCTGGCAGAAGGCATAGTCACTTGTCAACCCCTCGGCTACGTTGGATCGTCTGACCACAAGGCTGTTTTTACGACACTTAATTAAGATCCCAACAGAACGAGGTGAGGAGTCCACACGCACAACCTGGCTATGGGCAAGAGGTAATTGGCCAGCCCTTTGCTCTGAGCTCGCCACCACCGACTGGAATGCTCTTCTCCAAGGGGATGTTGACAACCAAGTGAAAGCCTTCACTGGACACATTCTTAATCTACAACAAGAACACATTCCTCACCGGCAATATGTGACGAAGCCTACAGATCAGCCTTGGTTTGGCTTTCGTTGTAGAGAGGCTGCTACTGCTAAGTACAGAGCATGGCGAAGGTATAAGAGACATCCTACCACCTATAACAGGAACTTGCACATGCAAGCCTGTAGGCATATGGGTGATGTTCAAAAGTGGGCCATTGCTAAATGGGAGGTGGACACTAAAAGAAAGTTAGCATCAGGTAGGGTAGGTTCCAAAACCTGGAGGTCCCTGGTCAAGGACAGACAAGGTTATCTGCCTGATGAACTTATTCCACCTCTAAATCGACAGGATGGGACCACCTCTACTAGTAGTCAAGAGAAGGCGGACCTCTTTGCTGAACCCTTTGCTACCAAAATGCAAATTCCTGATCCAGCAAGGGACCCTCCTTGGCTAGCTGCAAGAACTGTGTCAAAACTGTCAGTGGTGGCAATAAGGCAGGAGGAGGTGCATTTCCTACTTAAATCGCTTGACCAAGAAAAGGCTGTGGGCCCAGACAAGTTGAGCCCAAGATTGTTGAGAAGATGTGCAGACCAGCTAGCAGCACCTCTAACTCGCATCTTTCAGCACTGCCTAGTACAGTGTAAATGGCCCTCTCTATGGAAAGAGGCAAATGTAGTCCCTGTTCACAAAAAGAAGAGCAGAGCAGAAATCAGCAACTACAGACCAGTGTCACTCCTGTCAATCACTGGTAAGATCCTTGAGAAAATAATCTCAAGACAAATGACAGAGTTTTTTGACTACCATTCACTACTTTGTGATCGTTAATATGGCTTCAGGAAAAGTTACTCTGCTGCTGATCTGTTGTTAAACCTCTCCACTAAGTGGCACCAGTCACTGGATGAATCCAAAGTCAGCTGTGTGGTAGCACTGGACATTGCTGGCGCTTTCGACCGGGTGTGGCACCAGGGCCTCTTAGCAAAACTTCAAGCACTGGGAATTGCAGGCTCTACGCTATGTCTCCTCAGTGATTACCTTCATGGTAGATCTCTAAGTGTAGTTCTCAATGGAACGGAATCAGCAAGACATCCTATTGGGGCAAGTGTTCCACAAGGAAGCGTGCTGGGTCCATTGTTATGGAATGTCTACTTCAACGACCTTCTTCATCTCATCCCAGAATCACATGCATATGCAGACGACTGTACACTGACATTCACTTATCCAAGAGAAGAAATGCCAGCTGCTCTAAGCTACATCAATCACCAGCTGAGAGCTATATCAGCTTGGGGAAATATATGGCAAGTAACATTTGCACCTGAGAAAACGCAAATGATGATCGTCTCTAGGCACCATGATGGTAATGCTGGTGCAGTAGTAAGGATGAATGGGAGGATGTTGGCACCTGGAGAAGAAGTTGATATCCTTGGGGTGAAATTTGACTCCAAACTAACCATGAAGAACCATGTTGTAAATCTTGCAAACAAGGCAGCCAGGAAGCTTACAGCACTTCGCCGTATCTCCCATCTGCTTGACAGTAGGGGTTGCAAGATCCTGTACGAGGCACAAGTACGCTCGCACCTTGAGTATGCTCCACTTTCTTGGTTTGCCTGCCCCCCCCCTCTCATCTGCGACTGCTTGACAGAGTAGAGAACAGAGCAAGACGTCTCATCTCTCGCCTGGACCCATCCTGGATAGATCTGTCATTTCAGCAGAGCCTTCAACATAGGAGGGATGTGGGTGGCCTTACTGTTATGTACAAGGCCAATATTGTCAAAATACCACACTTGGATCCACTTCGAGGACAGCGTGAAACAAGCTTTTATGCCACAAGACGGGCAGAAAGCAGCAACTTCACTCTGGCTGTACCCTTCTCCAGAACATCACTCCATCTGAGATCATACATACCCAGGATGACTCGAGTATGGAACACATTCGTACAGGATAATGATGTCAACGAGATAAAGTCAGTTGATCAAATGAAAATGCTGGCCCACAGATGGCTCCAACTTCATCCTGTTTCCTACTTGTATGTCTCATAACAATAAAAATGCTTTCAAATGAGCTGATGTAGGTAACAGCTCTTAGCTTGCCAATAAAGTTAGGAATCCTTAACCTGTAAATAGCTGTCAATAAAGCTAGGGATCCTTAACCTTGTCAAACCCTGTTTAAAAAAAAAAAAAAAAAAAAAAGATAGAGAGAGAGAGAGAGGCTAGACTTGAGAAACAGGTATCGTTCATGTGATCAATCTAACTATGATTTCAACGATGTTGCACGATAAGTTGCACACTGGAGACTATTGAAGGGGGGTATATCAGGGGGAGGGTAGGTCAGAGGGCCGGGGGGGGGTTAATGAAGGGTAGGGGGCATAGCTCTGACCTTATATTATAACCAGGGGATGGGGCAGTGATTACAGTGATGGTATAATTAGGTGATGAGGGATGGGGGGTGGGTGAGAGGTGTAGGTGAAGGGGAGAAGGGGAAGGGAGAAGGGGAGGGGAGAATGGAGGAGAAGGGAGTGAAGTGTGGGAGGCAGTGGTTTTTGCGACGTGATCAGTGAGGCAGGGGAGGTACAAGGTGAAGCAGGGGAGGTACAAGGTGAAGCAAGGAAGGTACAAGGTGAAGCAGGGGAGGTACAACGTGAAGCAGGAGAGGTACAAGGTGAGGCAGGGGAGGTACAAGGTGAGGCAGGGGAGGTACAAGGTGATGCAGGGAAGGTACAAGGTGAAGCAGGGAAGGTACAAGGTGAAGCAGGGATGTTCAATGAGGACAAATTCCAACTACTCCGTTATGGAAAACTGGAGGAGATAATAACTAGAACAGAGTATACTACTGACTCCGGCCATACAATAGAGCGGAAAAATAATGTAAGGGACCTGGGAGTAGTAATGTCTGAGGATCTCACTTTCAAGGATCACAACAGTGCCACGATCGCACGTGCAAAGAAAATGATAGGATGGATAATGAGAACTTTCAAAACGAGAGATGCCAAGCCAATGATGATCCTTTTCAAATCACTTGTTCTCTCTAGGCTGGAATACTGCTGTACATTAACATCTCCATACAAAGCAGGTGAAATCGCAGATCTAGAGAGTATACAGAGATCCTTTACTGCACGTATAAGTTCTGTCAAGCACCTTAACTACTGGGAACGCTTGGAAGCACTTGACTTGTACTCGTTGGAACGCAGGAGGGAGAGATATATCATAATCTACACTTGGAAAATCTTGGAAGGAATGGTCCCAAATCTGCACACAGAAATCACTCCCTACGAAAGTAAAAGACTGGGCAGGCGATGCAAAATGCCCCCAATAAAAAGTAGGGGCGCCATTGGTACACTAAGAGAAAACACCATAAGTGTCCGGGGCCCAAAACTGTTCAACAGCCTCCCATCAAGCATTAGGGGAATTGCCAATAAACCCCTGGCTGCCTTCAAGAGAGAGCTGGACAGTTACCTAAAGTCAGTGCCGGATCAGCCGGGCTGTGGCTCGTACGTTGGACTGCGTGCGGCCAGCAGTAACAGCCTAGTTGATCAGGCCCTGATCCATCGGGAGGCCTGGTCATGGACCGGGCCGCGGGGGCGTTGATCCCCGGAATAACCTCCAGGTAACCTCCAGGTAGGTAAAAGGTGATGCAGGGGAGGTACAAGGTGAAGCAGGGGAAGTACAAGGTGATGCAGGGGAAGTACAAGGTGAAGCAGGGGAGGTACAAGGTGAGGCAGGGGAGGTACAAGGTGATGCAGGGGAGGTACAAGGTGATGCAGGGGAGGTACAAGGTGATGCAGGGGAGGTACAAGGTGATGCAGGGGAGGTACAAGGTGAAGCAAAGGAGGTACAAGGTGAGGCAGGGGAGGTACAAGGTAAGGCAGGGGAGGTACAAGGTGAGGCAGGGGAGGTACAAGGTGAAGCAGGGGAGGTACAAGGTGAGGCAGGGGAGGTACAAGGTGATGCAGGGGAGGTACAAGGTGAGGCAGGGGAGGTACAAGGTGAAGCAGGGGAGGTACAAGGTGAGGCAGGGGAGGTACAAGGTGATGCAGGGGAGGTACAAGGTGAGGCAGGGGAGGTACAAGGTGAGGCAGGGGAGGTACAAGGTAAGCAAAGCTCACACCTCTACAACACAATTATACCTCAAACTTTGTCTGTTGTGTTGTAGGTACAAGACAGTGTCTGACAGATTTGTCAGACACTGCAACTTCTTGGGATCTTAATACTTGGGAATTCTTCGCTTGCCTAATTCTTGGGCACGACCTACTTCAACATTGAACAAATGTTACACGACCTATGACTGCTGCACCTCTCCTGCCAACGGTTTATAAGCTCCTTCTCAGCACGTATGCCGTATTCTATTCAAGATTGATGGACTGACCACATCGACTCAAGGTTGAGGGACTGATTACCTCATTCTCCTCCTGTTCTTCAAGATTCTCCTTTGTATGGACTGATGAAGCCACTGTGTGGCGAAACGTTTCCTCAATAAAGATACCCAAGAGTTGCACATGTGTCTAATTTATCAACATATAGTACACACACGTCTTGCAAAAATACCCAACACATGTGGCCACGGTACACCAGCGCACAAAACACGTATACCCAGGTGTTGTAAACCTATCTCACTGGCATAAAGGGGCAAGAAAACTCTGGAAACCCATGAAAGATATACTTGAAGTCACAATAAGAGAACACAAGAAGACCAGCCATCTTCCCACCATAAACAAGGACAATACTATATCCTCTCTCATCCTCACCATACCTTAACTACCATACCTAAACTTCCCTAAACCCTCTCTCATCCTAAATCCTCCAAGGTAATCCACCTTTCATAATAAGATTAGTGTCAACGTGTCAGTGGGTAAGAAATTCAACACCAGTGTGGATCATAGTGACGAGGATTTAGTGTGACTTGAGTGATCTTACAAACTCAGAGTACTAGTGATCTTACAAACTCAGAGTACTAGTGATCTTACAAACTCAGAGTACTAGTGATCTTACAAACTCAGAGTACTAGTGATCTTACAAACTCAGTTCTAGTGGTCTTACAAACTCAGAGTACTAGTGATCTTACAAACTCAGAGTACTAGTGATCTTACAAACTCAGAGTACTAGTGATCTTACAAACTCAGAGTACTAGTGATCTTACAAACTCAGAGTACTAGTGGTCTTACAAACTCAGAGTACTAGTGATCTTACAAACTCAGAGTACTAGTGATCTTACAAACTCAGAGTACTAGTGATCTTACAAACTCACGAGTACTAGTGATCTTACAAACTCAGAGTACCAGTGATCTTACAAACTCAGAGTACTAGTGATCTTACAAACCCAGAGTACTAGTGATCTTACAAAGCCACAGTACTAGTGATCTTACAAACTCAGAGTACTAGTGATCTTACAAACTCAGAGTACTAGTGATCTTACAAACTCAGAGTACTAGTGATCTTACAAACTCAGAGTACTAGTGATCTTACAAACTCAGAGTACTAGTGATCTTACAAACTCAGAGTACTAGTGATCTTACAAACTCAGAGTACTAGTGATCTTACAAACTCAGAGTACCAGTGATCTTACAAACTCAGAGTACTAGTGATCTTACAAACCCAGAGTACTAGTAATCTTACAAAGCCACAGCACTAGTGATCTTACAAACCCAGAGTACTAATGATCTTACAAAGTCACAGTACTAGTGATCTTACAATTTCATAGTACTAGTGATCCTACAACCCAGAGTACTAGTGATCTTACAAAGCCACAGTACTAGTGATCTTACAAACCCAGAGTACTAATGATCTTACAAAGTCACAGTACTAGTGGTCTTACAAAGCTACAGTACTAGTGGTCTTACAAAGTCACAGTACTAGTGGTCTTACAAAGTCACAGTACTAGTGGTCTTACAAAGTCACAGTACTAGTGGTCTTAC
The DNA here is from genome assembly GCF_038502225.1 of Cherax quadricarinatus. Classification (NCBI taxonomy): domain Eukaryota; kingdom Metazoa; phylum Arthropoda; class Malacostraca; order Decapoda; family Parastacidae; genus Cherax; species Cherax quadricarinatus. The sequence continues at coordinate 1,732,453 of NC_091326.1, read as the reverse complement.
AAAGTCACAGTACTAGTGGTCTTACAAAGCTACAGTACTAGTGGTCTTACAAAGTCACAGTACTAGTGGTCTTACAAAGCTACAGTACTAGTGGTCTTACAAAGCTACAGTACTAGTGGTCTTACAAAGCTACAGTACTAGTGGTCTTACAAAGCTACAGTACTAGTGGTCTTACAAAGCTACAGTACTAGTGGTCTTACAAAGTCACAGTACTAGTGGTCTTACAAAGCTACAGTACTAGTGGTCTTACAAAGTCACAGTACTAGTGGTCTTACAAGGCTACAGTACTAGTGGTCTTACAAAGTCACAGTACTAGTGGTCTTACAAGGCTACAGTACTAGTGGTCTTACAAAGCTACAGTACTAGTGGTCTTACAAGGCTACAGTACTAGTGGTCTTACAAAGCTACAGTACTAGTGGTCTTACAAAGCTACAGTACTAGTGGTCTTACAAAGTCACAGTACTAGTGGTCTTACAAGGCTACAGTACTAGTGGTCTTACAAAGCTACAGTACTAGTGGTCTTACAAAGCTACAGTACTAGTGGTCTTACAAGGCTACAGTACTAGTGGTCTTACAAAGCTACAGTACTAGTGGTCTTACAAAGCTACAGTACTAGTGGTCTTACAAAGCTACAGTACTAGTGGTCTTACAAAGCTACAGTACTAGTGGTCTTACAAAGCTACAGTACTAGTGGTCTTACAAGGCTACAGTACTAGTGGTCTTACAAAGCTACAGTACTAGTGGTCTTACAAAGCTACAGTACTAGTGGTCTTACAAGGCTACAGTACTAGTGGTCTTACAAGGCTACAGTACTAGTGGTCTTACAAAGCTACAGTACTAGTGGTCTTACAAGGCTACAGTACTAGTGGTCTTACAAGGCTACAGTACTAGTGGTCTTACAAAGCTACAGTACTAGTGGTCTTACAAAGCTACAGTACTAGTGGTCTTACAAAGCTACAGTACTAGTGGTCTTACAAAGCTACAGTACTAGTGGTCTTACAAAGCTACAGTACTAGTGGTCTTACAAAGCTACAGTACTAGTGGTCTTACAAAGCTACAGTACTAGTGGTCTTACAAAGCTACAGTACTAGTGGTCTTACAAAGCTACAGTACTAGTGGTCTTACAAAGCTACAGTACTAGTGGTCTTACAAAGCTACAGTACTAGTGGTCTTACAAAGCTACAGTACTAGTGGTCTTACAAGGCTACAGTACTAGTGGTCTTACAAGGCTACAGTACTAGTGGTCTTACAAAGCTACAGTACTAGTGGTCTTACAAGGCTACAGTACTAGTGGTCTTACAAGGCTACAGTACTAGTGGTCTTACAAAGCTACAGTACTAGTGGTCTTACAAGGCTACAGTACTAGTGGTCTTACAAGGCTACAGTACTAGTGGTCTTACAAAGCTACAGTACTAGTGGTCTTACAAAGCTACAGTACTAGTGGTCTTACAAAGCTACAGTACTAGTGGTCTTACAAAGCTACAGTACTAGTGGTCTTACAAAGCTACAGTACTAGTGGTCTTACAAAGCTACAGTACTAGTGGTCTTACAAAGCTACAGTACTAGTGGTCTTACAAAGCTACAGTACTAGTGGTCTTACAAAGCTACAGTACTAGTGGTCTTACAAAGCTACAGTACTAGTGGTCTTACAAAGCTACAGTACTAGTGGTCTTACAAAGCTACAGTACTAGTGGTCTTACAAGGCTACAGTACTAGTGGTCTTACAAGGCTACAGTACTAGTGGTCTTACAAAGCTACAGTACTAGTGGTCTTACAAGGCTACAGTACTAGTGGTCTTACAAGGCTACAGTACTAGTGGTCTTACAAAGCTACAGTACTAGTGGTCTTACAAGGCTACAGTACTAGTGGTCTTACAAGGCTACAGTACTAGTGGTCTTACAAAGCTACAGTACTAGTGGTCTTACAAAGCTACAGTACTAGTGGTCTTACAAAGCTACAGTACTAGTGGTCTTACAAAGCTACAGTACTAGTGGTCTTACAAAGCTACAGTACTAGTGGTCTTACAAAGCTACAGTACTAGTGGTCTTACAAAGCTACAGTACTAGTGGTCCAGCAGATCATTAACACACAAGTGACCTGACATACAAGTCATAAGTGACCCTTGTTGACCTCCACGACCTCTACACCATACTTCATATATAATATTCCTTCTTTATGACAATGTTCATATTGAACGTATTTAAACTCAAGTTCTTTCTCTAAGACAACCACGACTAATAATAATAATAATAATAATATCTTTATTACTACCAGTACATGTACAAGGTATACAGACCATAGCTGACATCAATGACATACTACTATATAGAATGTCCCTTGTTATGCAGAGCATTTCCCGCAAATTATGTTATTTTTCCCCAGGATGCAACCTCCACCAGTACCTATTTTACTGACAGATGAACATGGACAGCAGGTGTCTTAAGGAAACACGTCCTAATATTTCCACCCGTACCGGGGATCGAAACACGGACCTGAGTGTGAGCTGAGCGCTCTAGCAACCCAGCTACGGGATTAAACTGTTTACAACAGCAGTGTAATGCGCTGCTGCCTGTCTCTTGTTAATGTTGCCCGCACATGACACAAGCTTTAATGGTGTTTTCCCAGTGTAGATTTTTATCTTGAAGAACACGGAGGGAGGGAGGGAGAGAGAGAGAGAGAGAGAGAGAGAGAGAGAGAGAGAGAGAGAGAGAGAGAGAGAGAGAGAGAGAGAGAGAGAGAGAGAGAGAGAGAGAGAGAGAGAGAGAGATAGGGAAGGAACTGATAAGGTGATTTAGCCAGGGAGAGGAAAGGAAGAGAAGGTTATTAAGACTTATTTAGACCCACAGCCCCATCCTGTGAGATGGAATATAACAGAAGAAACTTAAACTTTTATTCTCCACTATGTAACCATCACACAGAAGTGTAGCAGCACGCTACTGTTGTATACAATTTTGCTAAAAAAATCAACACACATTACGTCATATTCAACATTATCAGAGGTCTTAACATTGAAAAAACTCTCACCAGTGTTGTTAAGGTGCTCAAGGCAAGCCTATGCAAACTTTCCTCCCCACAAGTGAGTACCTCTTCTGACGAAACATGAAAATTGGGACTGACCTCCAGATCAAACACGATACATGAACTATGTTGACTGATGCACAGCAACCTTTAAAACTAGTACGAGACGAGAATGACCTTCACGATGTGTTGACCTAGAGGTAGACCCGAGGTTGAGGGGTCAAGCAGTGGATCCACGAGCTGTCAACATAACCCAACATAGCCATTAGCAATGTTGAGATTGGAACAGAGTGGCGATACACAGTGATACCAGGTCCATAACAGAGGAGGTAAAATAAGCATCAAGCTGGGCATCTGTACATTATCATGTTGAAGTGTGTGTGTGTGTGCACACCTCACAGTATCATGTACACGTGCACACGAATGCTCGTACACACGTCAGATAGACACAACATGGTAGGGTGTCTCATATACCTGTTGTACATCGCTCCTGCTGCTCGCTCTCACACCAGCCATCGTAAATTGAGAAGCAAATATTACAGTAGCTATTACTGTGGCAGCAAGACTCACTGGTGCCAGAGGAAGTGCCAGGCGGGGCACTAGTGGCAGAGGAAGTGCCAGGCGGGGTACTGCACAGTGAGTCAAGGTTTTGTGACCAGTAGAGTACAGAAATAACACAGTAATACCCAGACTGGTGCTGGGGTATCACTGAGAGGGCATACAGACAGTGTTGAGAGATTCATTCCCAGACAGGTTTTTACCTATGACTTATATCGAGAGTTTTCCTGCTTCCCCAGCCCGGCCTGGGACCAGGTCTCCCTGTTAATTGGTCCAGACCAGGCTGTCGCTGTTGGCAGACCTCCGGTCTACTATCCATCACAGCCTGGTTGATCCGGCACTCAACAAATGTAGTAATGCAGTTTCCTCTTGAAGATCCCTACACTACTTCCAGTAATATTTCAGATATCTGATGACCCACGGATGTTGATACAGTGCTCTCTTACTGTGCCCGTGGCTCCCCAGCCTTTCATCGAGTTTGTTTTAAATTTCCAACTTTATCTCTCACTCCAGTAAGTTGTTATGATAGTGTGTAGACAGGGACAAACACCCTCCACTGCTTTCATATGTGTATATTATCACATATGTCTTTTTTCTTTGCTCAAGAGAGTACATTCCTTGTACTCTCAGGCGTTCCCAGTAGTTTAAATATTTTAATGGTGGTGTGAGGGTAGCTATAATGTGTCGTGTTCTGAGAGGAGCTGTTAGAGAGAGAGAGAGAGAGAGAGAGAGAGAGAGAGAGAGAGAGAGAGAGAGAGAGAGAGAGAGAGAGAGAGAGAGAGAGAGAGAGAGAGAGGTGAAGATGATGCTAACGTAGCTCCGATAAATAAAGATATCCACAGCTTCACCATAACATCAGTGAGTGTAAACATATTTGTGTAACACACACATACACACACACACACACACACACACACACACACACACACACACACACACACACACACACACACACACACACACACACACACACACACACACACACACACAATCATTCACCTTCAATCATGACCATTTCTTCACCCTCGGTACCATGGTATCAGGTGATGGGTAGGATAGAGTGATGACCACGATCGTATCACATGATACCAGACCTGGATACCTGGTCTCCAGAGATGGTTGCATGTAACTTCCATACCTGGTACCTAGTGGTGGCTGGGAGCACTAATACCAACACTGGTATAGCAGGGTATGGTTAACTATAAATATCTTGGTATTACGTGTGTATGAAGACTTAAAGTACCAACCAAAAACTACAAAGATCACCAAAAACAAAAGTGTCTCTCAGGTATACAGATCAACCAGGCTGTGATGGATATGTGGACTGGCAAGACAACGGTGAGGGAATAACTAGTGTCATAGGTAAATTTCCCGATGATACTAAAATAAAGAAGCCAAGTAATTTGTAAAGTGGACTACAGGGAGCTACAGGGTGATGTTGACAGTCGCCTGTAACTACCAGCAACAATAATGACATCATACACTAGCAACACGATAAACACTCTTATACGGCGGTAATAGAGGCACTCATACACTAGCAGCAGCAACAACAGAGGCACTCATACACTAGCAGTAGCAACAACAGAGGCACTCATACACTAGCAGCAGCAACAACAGAGGCACTCATACACTAGCAGTAGCAACAACAGAGGCACTCATACACTAGCAGCAGCAACAACAGAGGCACTCATACACTAGCAGTAGCAACAACAGAGGCACTCATACACTAGCAGTAGCAACAACAGAGGCACTCATACACTAGCAGTAGCAACAACAGAGGCACTCATACACTAGCAGTAGCAACAACAGAGGCACTCATACACTAGCAGCAGCAACAACAGAGGCACTCATACACTAGCAGCAGCAACAGCAGAGGCACTCATACACTAGCAGCAGCAACAACAGAGGCACTCATACACTAGCAGCAGCAACAACAGAGGCACTCATACACTAGCAGTAGCAACAACAGGGGCACTCATACACTAGCAGCAGCAACAACAGAGGCACTCATACACTAGCAGCAGCAACAACAGAGGCACTCATACACTAGTAGCATCAACAACAGAGGCACTCATACACTAGCAGCAGCAACAACAGAGGCACTCATACACTAGCAGCAGCAACAACAGAGGCACTCATACACTAGCAGCAGCAACAACAGAGGCACTCATACACTAGCAGTAGCAACAACAGAGGCACTCATACACTAGCAGCAGCAACAACAGAGGCACGCATACACTAGCAGCATCAACAGCAGAGGCACTCATACACTAGCAGCATCAACAACAGAGGCACTCATACACTAGCAGCAGCAACAACAGAGGCACTCATACACTAGCAGCATCAACAACAGAGGCACTCATACACTAGTAGCATCAACAACAGAGGCACGCATACACTAGCAGCATCAACAACAGAGGCACTCATACACTAGCATCATCAACAGCAGAGGCACTCATACACTAGCAGCATCAACAACAGAGGCACTCATACACTAGCAGCATCAACAACAGAGGCACTCATACACCAGCAGCATAAACAACAGAGGCACTCACTAGCAGCATCAACAACAGAGGCACTCATACACTAGTAGCATCAACAACAGAGGCACTCATACACTAGCAGCATCAACAACAGAGACACTCATACACTAGCAGCATCAACAACAGAGACACTCATACACTAGCAGCATCAACAACAGAGGCACTCATACACTAGCAGCATCAACAGCAGAGGCATTCATACACTAGCAGCATCAACAACAGAGGCACTCATACACTAGTAGCATCAACAACAGAGGCACTCATACACTAGCAGCATCAACAACAGACACTCATACACTAGCAGCATAAACAACAGAGGCACTCACTAGCAGCATCAACAACAGAGACACTCATACACTAGCAGCATCAACAACAGAGGCACTCATACACTAGCAGCATCAACAACAGAGACACTCATACACTAGCAGCATCAACAACAGAGACACTCATACACTAGCAGCATCAACAACAGACACTCATACACTAGTAGCATCAACAACAGAGGCACTCATACACTAGCAGCATCAACAACAGAGGCACTCATACACTAGCAGCATCAACAACAGAGGCACTCATACACTAGCAGCATCAACAACAGAGGCACTCATACACTAGCAGCATCAACAACAGAGGCACTCATACACTAGCAGCATCAACAACAGAGGCACTCATACACTAGCAGCATCAACAACAGAGGCACTCATACACTAGCAGCATCAACAACAGAGGCACTCATACACTAGTAGCATCAACAACAGAGGCACTCATACACTAGTAGCATCAACAACAGAGGCACTCATACACTAGCAGCATCAACAACAGAGGCACTCATACACTAGTAGCATCAACAACAGAGGCACTCATACACTAGCAGCATCAACAACAGAGGCACTCATACACTAGTAGCATCAACAACAGAGGCACTCATACACTAGTAGCATCAACAACAGAGGCACTCATACACTAGCAGCATCAACAACAGAGGCACTCATACACTAGCAGCATCAACAACAGAGGCACTCATACACTAGCATCATCAACAGCAGAGGCACTCATACACTAGCAGCATCAACAACAGAGGCACTCATACACTAGCAGCATCAACAACAGAGGCACTCATACACTAGCAGCATCAACAACAGAGGCACTCATACACTAGCATCATCAACAGCAGAGGCACTCATACACTAGCATCATCAACAGCAGAGGCACTCATACACTAGCATCATCAACAGCAGAGGCACTCATACACTAGCATCATCAACAGCAGAGGCACTCATACACTAGCATCATCAACAACAGAGGCACTCATACACTAGCATCATCAACAACAGAGGCACTCATACACTAGCATCATCAACAACAGAGGCACTCATACACTAGCAGCATCAACAACAGAGGCACTCATACACTAGCATCATCAACAACAGAGGCACTCATACACTAGCAGCATCAACAACAGAGGCACTCATACACTAGCAGCATCAACAACAGAGGCACTCATACACTAGCATCATCAACAGCAGAGGCACTCATACACTAGCAGCATCAACAACAGAGGCACTCATACACTAGCATCATCAACAACAGAGGCACTCATACACTAGCAGCATCAACAACAGAGGCACTCATACACTAGCATCATCAACAACAGAGGCACTCATACACTAGCAGCATCAACAACAGAGGCACTCATACACTAGCAGCATCAACAACAGAGGCACTCATACACTAGCATCATCAACAGCAGAGGCACTCATACACTAGCATCATCAACAACAGAGGCACTCATACACTAGCAGCATCAACAACAGAGGCACTCATACACTAGCAGCATCAACAACAGAGGCACTCATACACTAGCATCATCAACAGCAGAGGCACTCATACACTAGCAGCATCAACAACAGAGGCACTCATACACTAGCAGCATCAACAACAGAGGCACTCATACACTAGCAGCATCAACAACAGAGGCACTCATACACTAGCAGCAGCAACAACAGAGGCACTCATACACTAGCAGCAGCAACAACAGGGGCACTCATACACTAGCAGCAGCAACAACAGAGGCACTCATACACTAGCAGCAGCAACAACAGAGGCACTCATACACTAGCATCATCAACAACAGAGGCACTCATACACTAGCAGCATCAACAACAGAGGCACTCATACACTAGCAGCATCAACAACAGAGGCACTCATACACTAGCAGCATCAACAACAGAGGCACTCATACACTAGCAGCATCAACAACAGAGGCACTCATACACTAGCATCATCAACAACAGAGGCACTCATACACTAGCAGCATCAACAACAGAGGCACTCATACACTAGCAGCATCAACAATGGCGTGTACTCATCATGGCGTATACTCATGGTGTGTACTCATGATGGTGTGTACTCATAGTGTGTACTCATCATGGCGTGTACTCATCATGGTGTGTATTCATCATGGTGTACTCATCATGGTGTGTACTCATCATGGCGTGTATTCATCATGGCGTGTATTCATCATGGTGTGTATTCATCATGGTGTGTATTCATCATGGTGTACTCATCATGGTGTGTACTCATCATGGCGTGTATTCATCATGGTGTACTCATCATGGTGTGTATTCATCATGGCGTGTATTCATCATGGTGTGTATTCATCATGGTGTGTACTCATCATGGCGTGTATTCATCATGGTGTGTACTCATCATGGTGTGTACTCATCATGGCGTGTATTCATCATGGTGTGTATTCATCATGGCGTGTATTCATCATGGTGTGTATTCATCATGGTGTGTACTCATCATGGCGTGTATTCATCATGGTGTGTACTCATCATGGTGTGTACTCATCATGGTGTGTACTCATCATGGCGTGTATTCATCATGGTGTGTATTCATCATGGCGTGTATTCATCATGGTGTGTATTCATCATGGTGTGTATTCATCATGGTGTGTACTCATCATGGCGTGTATTCATCATGGTGTGTACTCATCATGGCGTGTATTCATCATGGTGTGTATTCATCATGGCGTGTATTCATCATGGCGTGTATTCATCATGGTGTGTATTCATCATGGTGTGTATTCATCATGGTGTACTCATCATGGTGTGTATTCATCATGGTGTGGTGTGTATTCATCATGGCGTGTAGTCATCATGGTGTGTATTCATCATGGTGTGTACTCATCATGGCGTGTATTCATCATGGTGTGTACTCATCATGGTGTGTACTCATCATGGAGTGTATTCATCATGGTGTGTATTCATCATGGCGTGTATTCATCATGGTGTGTATTCATCATGGTGTGTAT
>NC_091326.1:1693018-1710518 GCF_038502225.1 Cherax quadricarinatus | reverse complement strand
GGTGAGGCTGGGATCATGGCCCCTGGTGAGGCTGGGATCCTGGCCCCTGGTGAGACTGGGATCCTGGCCCCTGGTGAGGCTGGGATCCTGGCCCCTGGTGAGGCTGGGATCATGGCCCCTGGTGAGGCTGGGATCATGGCCCCTGGTGAGGCTGGGATCATGGCCCCTGGTGAGGCTGGGATCCTGGCCCCTGGTGAGGCTGGGATCCTGGCCCCTGGTGAGGCTGGGATCATGGCCCCTGGTGAGGCTGGGATCATGGCCCCTGGTAAGGCTGGGATCATGGCCCCTGGTGAGGCTGGGATCATGGCTCCTGGTGAGGCTGGGATCCTGGCCCCTGGTGAGGCTGGGATCCTGGCCCCTGGTGAGGCTGGGATCCTGGCCCCTGGTGAGGCTGGGATCATGGCCCCTGGTGAGGCTGGGATCCTGGCCCCTGGTGAGACTGGGATCCTGGCCCCTGGTGAGGCTGGGATCCTGGCCCCTGGTGAGGCTGGGATCATGGCCCCTGGTGAGGCTGGGATCCTGGCCCCTGGTGAGGCTGGGATCATGGCCCCTGGTGAGGCTGGGATCCTGGCCCCTGGTGAGGCTGGGATCATGGCCCCTGGTGAGGCTGGGATCATGGCCCCTGGTGAGGCTGGGATCATGGCCCCTGGTAAGGCTGGGATCATGGCCCCTGGTGAGGCTGGGATCATGGCCCCTGGTGAGGCTGGGATCATGGCCCCTGGTGAGGCTGGGATCCTGGCCCCTGGTGAGGCTGGGATCCTGGCCCCTGGTGAGGCTGGGATCCTGGCCCCTGGTGAGGCTGGGATCCTGGCCCCTGGTGAGGCTGGGATCCTGGCCCCTGGTGAGGCTGGGATAAAGGCCACTGGTGAGGCTGGGATCAGGTCCTCCGGTGAGGCTGGGTTCATGGCCCCTGGTGAGGCTGGGATCATGGCCCCTGGTGAGGCTGGGATCATGGCCCCTGGTGAGGCTGGGATCATGGCCCCTGGTGAGGCTGGGATCATGGCCCTGGTGAGGCTGGGATCATGGCTCTGGTGAGGCTGGGATCCTGGCCCCCTGGTGAGGCTGGGATCATGGCCCCTGGTGAGGCTGGGATCCTGGCCCCTGGTGAGGCTGGGATCCTGGCCCCTGGTGAGGCTGGGATCATGGCCCCTGGTGAGGCTGGGATCATGGCCCCTGGTGAGGCTGGGATCATGGCCCCTGGTGATGCTGGGATCATGGCTCCTAGTACCAGGTACCAGACCAAGCACCTGTCGTCTCTTCATGATCCCGGACTATAGCTCCTGGGCTCACACCTGACCTAAATTATAAAGAAAACAACAACAACAACCAAGGAAAAACAAAAGAAATCAAAACAAGCGCATTGTTTTGATTGGCGTAAAGTTTGTGAGATTTACAGAAATGCAGACCGTAAATTATGACTTGTAAATCACACTGACTTGTAAATTATACAGACTTGTAAATTATTCAGACTTGTAAATTATACTGACTTGTAAATCATACTGACTTGTAAATTATACAGACTTGTAAATTATACAGACTTGTAAATTATGCTGACTTGTAAATTATACTGACTTGTAAATCATACTGACTTGTAAATTATACTGACTTGTAAATCATACAGACTTGTAAATTATACTGACTTGTAAATTATACTGACTTGTAAATCATACTGACTTGTAAATTATACTGACTTGTAAATTATACAGACTTGTAAATCATATTGACTTGTAAATTATACTGACTTGTAAATTATACTGACTTGTAAATCATACTGACTTGTAAATTATACTGACTTGTAAATTATACAGACTTGTAAATCATACTGACTTGTAAATTATACTGACTTGTAAATTATACTGACTTGTAAATCATACTGACTTGTAAATTATACTGACTTGTAAATTATACAGACTTGTAAATCACACTGACTTGTAAATTATACTGACTTGTAAATTATACTGACTCGTAAATCATACTGACTTGTAAATCATACTGACTTGTAAATCATACAGACCTGTAAATCATACAGACCTGTAAATCATACAGACCTGTAAATCATACAGACCTGTAAATCATAGACCTGTAAATCATACAGACCTGTAAATCAGACTTGTAAATCATACAGATTTGTAAATCGTACAAAAAACTTTCATAGCAAGATGTAAGCAGCACCTTGCTTCACAGCAGGAGGGTAGCAGGGTATCCCAGGGTACCCCAGGGTATCCCATGGTACCCCAGGTATCTCAGGGTATCCCAGGGCATCCCAGGATATTCCAGGGTACCCCAGGGTATCCCAGGGTAGAAACACAATCAACAGACCATAGATGGAGGTACTGGGTATTAAAATCCTGCCTGAGGAACTTGAAAGGTAAAAAATACCGGCACTGGTCGATCTATCAGCGGGACCAGTTTTATGAGAGTTGCTCCATGAGGAATATAGCTGTAAACGAGAAATATAGCTGTAAACGAGAAATATAGCTGTGAATGAGAAATATAGCTGTAATGAGAAATATAGCTGTAAATGAGAAATATAGCTGTAAACTAGAAATATAGCTGTAATGAGAAATATAGCTGTAAACGAGAAATATAGCTGTGAATGAGAAATATAGCTGTAAACGAGAAATATAGCTGTGAATGAGAAACATAGCTGTAAACGAGAAATATAGCTGTGAATGAGAAATATAGCTGTAAACGAGAAATATAGCTGTGAATGAGAAATATAGCTGTAAACGAGAAATATAGCTGTGAATGAGAAATATAGCTGTAAACGAGAAATATAGTTGTAAATGAGAAATATAGCTGTAAACGAGAAATATAGCTGTAAATGAGAAATATAGCTGTGAATGAGAAATATAGCTGTAAATGAAAAATATAGCTATAAATGAGAAATATAGCTGTAATGAGAAACATAGCTGTGAATGAGAAATATAGCTGAAAATGAGAAATATAGCTGTGAATGAGAAATATATCTGTGAATGAAAAATATAGCTGTAAATGAGAACTATAGCTGTAAATGAGAAATATATCTGTAAATGAGAAATATAGCTGTGAATGAGAAATATAGCTGTAAACGAGAAATATAGCTGTAAATGAGAAATATAGCTGTGAATGAGAAATATAGCTGTAAATGAGAAATATAGCTGTAAACTAGAAATATAGCTGTAATGAGAAATATAGCTGTAAACGAGAAATATAGCTGTGAATGAGAAATATAGCTGTAAACGAGAAATATAGCTGTGAATGAGAAACATAGCTGTAAACGAGAAATATAGCTGTGAATGAGAAATATAGCTGTAAACGAGAAATATAGCTGTGAATGAGAAATATAGCTGTAAACGAGAAATATAGCTGTGAATGAGAAATATAGCTGTAAACGAGAAATATAGTTGTAAATGAGAAATATAGCTGTAAACGAGAAATATAGTTGTAAATGAGAAATATAGCTGTAAACGAGAAATATAGCTGTAAATGAGAAATATAGCTGTGAATGAGAAATATAGCTGTAAATGAGAAATATAGCTATAAATGAGAAATATAGCTGTAATGAGAAATATAGCTGTGAATGAGAAATATAGCTGTAAATGAGAAATATAGCTGTGAATGAGAAATATATCTGTGAATGAGAAATATAGCTGTAAATGAGAACTATTGCTGTAAATGAGAAATATAGCTGTAAATGAGAAATATAGCTGTGAATGAGAAATATAGCTGTAAACTAGAAATATAGCTGTAAATGAGAAATATAGCTGTGAATGAGAAATATAGCTGTAAATGAGAAATATAGCTGTAAATGAGAAATATAGCTGTGAATGAGAAATATAGCTGTGAATGAGAAATATAGCTGTAAATGAGAAATATAGCTGTGAATGAGAAATATAGCTGTAAATGAGAAATATAGCTGTAAATGAGAAATATAGCTGTAATGAGAAATATAGCTGTGAATGAGAAATCTTCCGTACGAAGAACGATTGAAGACTCTTAAACTACATTCACTTGTAAGACGAAGAATGAGGGGACACATGATCGAAGTGTACAAGCGGAAGATGGGCATTAATAAAGTGGATATAAATAAGGTCTTGAGGATATCTCTCCAAGAGAGAACCCGCAATAATAGATTCAAATTGGGCAAGTTTAGAATTAGAAAGGATATAGGAAAATATTGGTTTGGAAATAGGGTAGTTGATGAGTGGAACAGTCTACCTAGTTGGGTTATTGAGGCGAAAACCTTGGGTAGTTTCTAATTTAGGTTGGATAAATACATGAGCTAGAGGGGTTGGATTTGAACCGGACTTGCACATATTGGATAGAGTTATCAGGGCTTATTTCTTGGGTAGCATTGAAAATTGGGTTGGGCAAATGTTTTGTTAGTGGGATAAATTGTAAAGGACCTGCCTAGTATGGGCCAACAGGCCTGCTGCAGTGTTCCTCCTTTCTTATGTTCTTATGAATGAGAAATATAGCCGTGAAAGAGAAATATAGCTGTGAATGAGAAATATTGCTGTGAAGGAGAAATATAGCTGTGAAGGAGAAATATAGCTGTGAATGAGAAATATAACTGTGAATGAGAAATATTGCTGTGAATGAGAAATATAGATGTGAATGAGAAATATAACTGTGAATGAGAAATATATCTGAATATGAGAAATATAGCCTCCTTATAGTTATGAATGAGAAATTTAGCTTCCTTATAGCTTGAAATTATAGGTAGGGCGGAGCACTCTCCCTGGTGCTATAACCTTCCAGCCGTCAGCAACTCGTGACCAGGCCTTCCTGATGAGGGATACCACTGTCAGCGTCCTGACACCACTGTCAGCCTCCTGACACCATGGTCAGCCTCCTGACACCATTGTCAGCATACTGACCTCTCTCCCTACAGACTTCTACATCCCAAGGAATAATAATATAATCAATTTAATTAAGCGGTAAACCCATAAGGGTCACAACACTGCAGGGAGGCATGTGTGAAGGTTAGGAGTGAGGGGTACGAGTGTGCCAGGGTAGGCGATAGTGAAGATGTCACTATCAATTAAAGTGATAATTGATGTCATAGGCTATTGTACGTTGGTAGGAGAGAGAGAGAGAGCCAGTGTGTGTGCGTTGAAGATAGGACTTTCAGCGAGGAGGCCGGTTAGAGTGCCTGTGTTGGAACAGTATAGACATGGGAAGTGAATCCCTCTTTAAATATCTTGCATTCTATAGTTGTGTACAAGGCAGATAGAGAACTGAAGTACAGCGGCGGCGATAATAAAGTATAAATGGTCTCATCAAGTTCTAGAGCTTGTTAAACATAGCTTTTTCAAAGTTCCAGCAGGGCTTGTCAACCTGTTCTGTATTTACCTTCGCGTCAGCCTCAATTCGATCCAGGGGAACCAGGAGAGACCTGAGGGACGCCACCTGCTGGAAGGGCAAGTATGTATCCTGCTAGATGACTCTACAGGAAAGAGAAATTATTTTTGTTGTTGCAAATGATGGGGTTGGCAGAGCAGCGTTGTCTGGGGGAGTGACAGATGAAGCACAAGTAGCCGTTCTTACTGGCAGGGAAGAACAGTGTGTTGCTGGAGACTGTTATCATGTATCATGGTGTAAGCCAGGGACTAGTGTTATCATGGTGTGAGCCAGGGACTAGTGTTATCATGGTGTGAGCCAGGGACTAGTGTTATCATGGTGTAAGCCAGGGACTAGTGTTATCATGGTGTAAGCCAGGGACTAGTGTTATCATGGTGTGAGCCAGGGACTAGTGTTATCATGGTGTAAGCCAGGGACTAGTGTTATCATGGTGTGAGCCAGGGACTAGTGTTATCATGATGTGAGCCAGGGACTAGTGTTATCATGGTGTGAGCCAGGGATTAGTGTTATCATGGTATAAGCCAGGGACCAGTGTTATCATGGTGTAAGCCAGGGACTAGTGTTATCATGATGTGAGCCAGGGACTAGTGTTATCATGGTGTGAGCCAGGGACTAGTGTTATCATGGTGTAAGCCAGGGACTAGTGTTATCATGGTGTGAGCCAGGGACTAGTGTTATCATGATGTGAGCCAGGGACTAGTGTTATCATGGTGTGAGCCAGGGACTAGTGTTATCATGGTGTAAGCCAGGGACTAGTGTTATCATGGTGTAAGCCAGGGACTAGTGTTATCATGGTGTGAGCCAGGGACTAGTGTTATCATGATGTGAGCCAGGGACTAGTATTATCATGGTGTAAGCCAGGGACTAGTGTTATCATGGTGTGAGCCAGGGACTAGTGTTATCATGGTGTAAGCCACGGACTAGTGTTATCATGGTGTAAGCCAGGGACTAGTGTTATCATGGTGTAAGCCAGGGACTAGTGTTATCATGGTGAGAGCCAGGGACTAGTGTTATCATGGTGTAAGCCAGGAACTAATGTTATCATGGTGTGAGCCAGGGACTAGTGTTATCATGGTGTAAGCCAGGGACTAGTGTTATCATAGTGTGAGCCAGGGACTAGTGTTATCATGATGTGAGCCAGGGACTAGTGTTATCATGGTGTGAGCCAGGGACTAGTGTTATCATGGTGTAAGCCAGGGACTAGTGTTATCATGGTGTAAGCCAGGGACTAGTGTTATCATGGTGTGAGCCAGGGACTAGTGTTATCATGATGTGAGCCAGGGACTAGTATTATCATGGTGTAAGCCAGGGACTAGTGTTATCATGGTGTGAGCCAGGGACTAGTGTTATCATGGTGTAAGCCAGGGACTAGTGTTATCATGGTGTAAGCCAGGGACTAGTGTTATCATGGTGTAAGCCAGGGACTAGTGTTATCATGGTGAGAGCCAGGGACTAGTGTTATCATGGTGTAAGCCAGGGACTAGTGTTATCATGGTGTAAGCCAGGGACTAGTGTTATCATGGTGTGAGCCAGGGACTAGTGTTATCATGATGTGAGCCAGGGACTAGTGTTATCATGGTATGGACAGGGACTAGTGTTATCATGGTGTAAGCCAGGGACTAGTGTTACCATGGTGTGAGCCAGGGACTAGTGTTATCATGATGTGAGACAGGGACTAGTGTTATCATGGTGTGAGCCAGGGACTAGTGTTATCATGGTGTAAGCCAGGGACTAGTGTTATCATGGTGTGAGCCAGGGACTAGTGTTATCATGGTGTAAGCCAGGGACTAGTGTTATGGTGTGAGCCAGGGGCTAGTGCTATGGTGTGAGCCAGGGACTAGTGTTATCATGGTGTAAGCCAGGGACTAGTGTTACCATGTTGTGAGCCAGGGACTAGTGTTATCATGATGTGAGCCAGGGACTAGTGTTAACATGGTGTGAGCCAGGGACTAGTGTTATCATGGTGTGAGCCAGGGACTAGTGTTATCATGATGTGAGCCAGGGACTAGTGTTATGGTGTGAGCCAGGGACTAGTGTTATCATGGTGTAAGCCAGGGGCTAGTGTTATCGTGGTGTGAGCCAGGGACTAGTGTTATCATGATGTGAGCCAGGGACTAGTGTTATCATGGTGTGAGCCAGGGAATAGTGTTATCATGATGTGACCCAGGGACTAGTATTATCATGGTGTGAGCCAGGGACTAGTGTTATCATGATGTGAGCCAGTGACTAGTGTTATCATGGTGTGTGCCAGGAACTAGTGTTATCATGGTGTAAGCAAGGGACTAGTGTTATCATGGTGTGAGCCAGGGACTAGTGTTATCATGGTGTGAGCCACAGACTAGTGTTATCACGGTGTGAGCCAGGGACTAGTGTTATCATGATGTGAGCCAGGGACTAGTGTTATCATGGTGTGAGCAGGGTCTAGTGTGATCATGGTGTAAGCCAGGGACTAGTGTTATCATGATGTGAGCCAGGGACTAGTGTTATCATGGTGTGAGCCAGGGACTAGTGTTATCATGGTGTGAGCCAGGGACTAGTGTTATCATGATGTAAGCCAGGGACTAGTGTTATCATGGTGTGAGCCAGGGACTAGTGTTATCATGATGTGAGCCAGGGAATAGTATTATCATGGTGTAAGCCAGGGACTAGTGTTATCATGGTGTGAGCCAGGGACTAGTGTTATCATGGTGTAAGCCAGGGACTAGTGTTATCATGGTGTAAGCCAGGGACTAGTGTTATCATGGTGTAAGCCAGGGACTAGTGTTATCATGGTGAAAGCCAGGGACTAGTGTTATCATGGTGTAAGCCAGGGACTAGTGTTATCATGGTGTAAGCCAGGGACTAGTGTTATCATGGTGTGAGCCAGGGACTAGTGTTATCATGATGTGAGCCAGGGACTAGTGTTATCATGGTGTAAGCCAGGGACTAGTGTTATCATGATGTGAGTCAGGGACTAGTATTATCATGGTGTAAGCCAGGGACTAGTGTTATCATGGTGTGAGCCAGGGACTAGTGTCATCATGGTGTAAGCCAGGGACTAGTGTTATCATGGTGTAAGCCATGGACTAGTGTTACCATGGTGTGAGCCAGGGACTAGTGTTATCATGGTGTAAGCCAGGGACTAGTGTTATCATGGTGTAAGCCAGGGACTAGTGTTATCATGGTGTAAGCCAGGGACTAGTGTTATCATGGTATGGACAGGGACTAGTGTTATCATGGTGTAAGCCAGGGACTAGTGTTATCATGGTGTGAGCCAGGGACTAGTGTTATCATGATGTGAGCCAGGGACTAGTGTTATCATGGTGTGAGCCAGGGACTAGTGATATCATGGTGTGAGCCAGGGACTAGTGTTATCATGGTGTAAGCCAATGACTAGTGTTATCATGGTGTGAGCCAGGGACTAGTGTTATCATGGTGTAAGCCAGGGACTAGTGTTGTCATGGTGTGAGCCAGGGACTAGTGTTATCATGGTGTAAGCCAAGGACTAGTGTTATCATGGTGTAAGCCAGGGACAAGTGTTATCATGATGTGAGCCAGGGACTAGTATTATCATGGTGTAAGCCAGGGACTAGTGTTATCATGGTGTGAGCCAGGGACTAGTGTTATCATGGTGTATGCCAGGGATTAGTGTTATCATGGTGTAAGCCAGGGACTAGTGTTATCATGGTGTAAGCCAGGGACTAGTGTTATCATGGTGTGAGCCAGGGACTAGTGTTATCATGGTGTAAGCCAGGGACTAGTGTTATCATGATGTGAGCCAGGGACTAGTGTTATCATGGTATGGACATTGACTAGTGTTATCATGGTGTAAGCCAGGGACTAGTGTTATCATGGTGTATGCCAGGGACTAGTGTTATCATGGTGTAAGCCAGGGACTAGTGTTATCATGGTGTGAGCCAGGGACTAGTGTTATCATGATGTGAGCCAGGGACTAGTGTTATCATGGTGTGAGCCAGGGACTAGTGTTATCATGGTGTAAGCCAGGGACTAGTGTTATAATGGTGTGAGCCAGGGACTAGTGTTATCATGGTGTGAGCCAGGGACTAGTGTTATCATGGTGTAAGCCAATGACTAGTGTTATCATGGTGTGAGCCAGGGACTAGTGTTATCATGGTGTAAGCCAGGGACTAGTGTTATGGTGTGAGCCAGTGGCTAGTGTTATGGTGTGAGCCAGGGACTAGTGTTATCATGGTGTAAGCCAGGGACTAGTGTTACCATGTTGTGAGCCAGGGACTAGTGTTATCATGATGTGAGCCAGGGACTAGTGTTATCATGGTGTAAGCCAGCGACTAGTGTTATCATGGTGTGAGCCAGGGACTAGTGTTATCATGATGTGAGCCAGGGACTAGTGTTATCATGGTGTGAGCCAGGGACTAGTGTTATCATGGTGTGAGCCAGGGACTAGTGTTATCATGGTGTGAGCCAGGGACTAGTGTTATCATGATGTGAGCCAGGGACTAGTGTTATCATGGTGTGAGCCAGGAACTAGTGTTATCATGGTGTAAGCAAGGAACTAGTGTTATCATGGTGTGAGCCAGGGACTAGTGTTATCATGGTGTGAGCCAGAGACTAGTGTTATCACGATGTGAGCCAGGGACTAGTGTTATCATGATGTGAGCCAGAGACTAGTGTTATCATGGTGTGAGCCAGGGACTAGTGTTATCATGGTGTAAGCCAGGGACTAGTGTTATCATGATGTGAGCCAGGGACTAGTGTTATCATGGTGTGAGCCAGGGACTAGTGTTATCATGGTGTGAGCCAGGGACTAGTGTTATCATGATGTGAGCCAGGGACTAGTGTTATCATGGTGTGAGCCAGGGACTAGTGTTATCATGGTGTGAGCCAGGGACTAGTGTTATCATGGTGTGAGCCAGGGACTAGTGTTATCATGATGTGAGCCAGGGACTAGTGTTATCATGGTGTGAGCCAGGAACTAGTGTTATCATGGTGTAAGCAAGGGACTAGTGTTATCATGGTGTGAGCCAGAGACTAGTGTTATCACGATGTGAGCCAGGGACTAGTGTTATCATGATGTGAGCCAGAGACTAGTGTTCTCATGGTGTGAGCCAGGGACTAGTGTTATCATGGTGTAAGCCAGGGACTAGTGTTATCATGATGTGAGCCAGGGACTAGTGTTATCATGGTGTGAGCCAGGGACTAGTGTTATCATGGTGTGAGCCAGGGACTAGTGTTATCATGATGTGAGCCAGGGACTAGTGTTATCATGGTGTAAGCCAGGGACTAGTGTTATCATGGTGTGAGCCAGGGACTAGTGTTATCATGGTGTGAGCCAGGGACTAGTGTTATCATGATGTGAGCCAGGGACTAGTGTTATCATGGTGTGAGCCAGGGACTAGTGTTATCATGGTGTAAGCCAGGGACTAGTGTTGTCATGGTGTGAGCCAGGGACTAGTGTTATCATGGTGTAAGCTAGGGACTAGTGTTATCATGGTGTGAGCCAGAAACTAGTGTTATCATGGTGTGAGCCAGGGAATAGTGTTATCATGGTGTGAGCCAGGGACTAGTATTATCATGGTATGAACAGGGACTAGTGTTATCATGGTGTGAGCCAGGTACTAGTGTTATCATGGTATGAACCAGGGACTAGTGTTATGGTGTGAGCCAGGGACTAGTGTTATCATGGTGTGAGCCAGGGACTAGTGTTATCATGGTATGGACAGGGACTAGTCTTATGGTGTGAGCCACGTACTAGTGTTATCATGGTATGAGCCAGGGACTAGTGTTATCATGGTGTGAGCCAGGGACTAGTGTTATCATGGTATGGACAGGGACTAGTGTTATGGTGTGAGCCAGGGACTAGTGTTATCATGGTGTGAGCCAGGGACTAGTGTTATCATGGTGTGACCCCAGGCACCAATGTGTACTTGAGTGGTGAGGAAGGAACGCCAGGAAGCAACTGTATGCTGTATAAGAGAGAGAGAGAGAGAGAGAGAGAGAGAGAGAGAGAGAGAGAGAGAGAGAGAGAGAGAGAGAGAGAGAGAGAGAGAGAGAGAGAGAGAGAGAGAGAGAGAGAGAGGAGAGTAAGAAAAAGTCAAGCTGAGAAATATGGACTTAATGAGAAGGAAAGAGGGAGGGGGAGATAATTTTAGCAAGAAAACAAGGAAGGGAGAACTAGGAGGTGATGCAAGAAGACAAGAGAGAACGTAGGAAGCATAACACACAGCCAAGAATAGTCGCCAAGAAGCTAAATTTATATATATATATATATATATATATATATATATATATATATATATATATATATATATATATATAGAGAAGAGAGAGACACAATCACGACGTGAAAGATACACAGAAGGTAGGAAAGGCTGATTCACATGGAAGTGACGGATACAAGGCAACCCAAAGGAGAGATAAATGCCAATTCGGAGGATATTTCTTCATTCTAAGGCTAGTGGAAAGTAGAATGACGCTAGAGAAATGCCACATCTGTGATATCAATATACCTCCAATGAAAAGCAGAGGCAACATAGTAAGCGTCAGGGGCCCAAGACTGTTCAACTGCCTCCCAGCATACATAAGGGGGATTACCAATAGACCCCTGGCTGTCTTCAAGAAGGCGCTGGACAGGCACCTGACCAGCCGGGCTGTAGTTCATTACGTCAGTTTGCATGCGGCCATCAGGAACAGCTTGGTTGATCCATCAAGAGACCTGGTCACAGACCGGGCAGCGGAGGTGTTGACCCCCGAGACCTCCTCAAAGTATACTCCATGTATACCTTTGGCCTATTTCTAGAGGTTTTTACCAGTACACATACAATCACACATAGGTAAGCACACATACAATCACATACAGGTAAGTACACATACAATCACATACAGGTAAGCACCATACAATCACACACAGGTAAGTACCATACAATCACACACAGGTAAGTACCATACAATCACACACAGGTAAGTACATATACAATCACACACAGGTAAGTACATATAGAATCACACACAGGTAACCTCCAGGTAAGTACACATACAATCACACACAGGTAAGTACACATACAATCACACACAGGTAAGTACACATACAATCACACACAGGTAAGTACACATACAATCACACACAGGTAAGTACCACACAATCACACACAGGTAAGTACCATACAATCACACACAGGTATCATACAAAGGTAAGTACATATACAATCACACAGGTAAGTACACATACAATCACACAGGTAAGTACCATACAATCACACACAGGTATCATACAAAGGTAAGTACATATACAATCACACAGGTAAGTACACATACAATCACACAGGTAAGTACCATACAATCACACACAGGTAAGTACAATGCAATCACACACAGGTAAGTACCATACAATCACACACAGGTAGGTACCATACAATCACACACAGGTAAGTACAATACAATCACACACAGGTAAGTACCATACAATCACACACAGGTAAGTACCATACAATCACACACAGGTAAGTACCATACAATCACACACAGGTAAGTACCATACAATCACACACAGGTAAGTACCATACAATCACACACAGGTAAGTACCATACAATCACACACAGGTAAGTACAATACAATCACACACAGGTAAGTACCATACAATCACACACAGGTAAGTACCATACAATCACACACAGGTAAGTACCATACAATCACACACAGGTAAGTACAATACAATCACACACAGGTAAGTACCATACAATCACACACAGGTAAGTACCATACAATCACACACAGGTAAGTACAATACAATCACACACAGGTAAGTACCATACAATCACACACGGCAGTGTTTACAGCAGTCGACTCACGCACTTAAAAATATTATGACATGACTGGTATAATGTAGTGATGGTGGTGATGTTCATAGTGATGGTGTTTACCTGGAGTTTACCTGGAGAGAGTTTCGGGGGTCAACGCCCCCGCGGCCCGGTCTGTGACCAGGCCTCCTGGTGGATCAGCGCCTGATCAACCAGGCTGTTGCTGCTGGCTGCACGCAAACCAACGTACGAGCCACAGCCCGGCTGATCAGGAACTGACTTTAGGTGCTTGTCCAGTGCCAGCTTGAAGACTGCCAGGGGTCTGTTGGTAATCCCCCTTATGTGTGCTGGGAGGCAGTTGAACAGTCTCGGGCCCCTGACACTTATTGTATGGTCTCTTAACGTGCTAGTGACACCCCTGCTTTTCATTGGGGGGATGTTGCATCGTCTGCCAAGTCTTTTGCTTTCGTAATGAGTGATTTTCGTGTGCAAGTTCGGTACTAGTCCCTCTAGGATTTTCCAGGTGTATATAATCATGTATCTCTCCCTCCTGCGTTCCAGGGAATACAGGTTTAGGAACCTCAAGCGCTCCCAGTAATTGAGGTGTTTTATCTCCGTTATGCGCGCCGTGAAAGTTCTCTGTACATTTTCTAGGTCGGCAATTTCACCTGCCTTGAAAGGTGCTGTTAGAGCGCAGCAATATTCCAGCCTAGATAGAACAAGTGACCTGAAGAGTGTCATCATGGGCTTGGCCTCCCTGGTTTTGAAGGTTCTCATTATCCATCCTGTCATTTTTCTAGCAGATGTGATTGATACAATGTTATGGTCCTTGAAGGTGAGATCCTCCGACATGATCACTCCCAGGTCTTTGACGTTGGTGTTTCGCTCTATTTCGTGGCCAGAATTTGTTTTGTACTCTGATGAAGATTTAATTTCCTCATGTTTACCATATCTGAGTAATTGAAATTTCTCATCGTTGAACTTCATATTGTTTTCTGCAGCCCACTGAAAGATTTGGTTGATGTCCGCCTGGAGCCTTGCAGTGTCTGCAATGGAAGACACTGTCATGCAGATTCGGGTGTCATCTGCAAAGGAAGACACGGTGCTGTGGCTGACATCCTTGTCTATGTCGGATATGAGGATGAGGAACAAGATGGGAGCTAGTACTGTGCCTTGTGGAACAGAGCTTTTCACCGTAGCTGCCTCGGACTTTACTCTGTTGACGACTACTCTCTGTGTTCTGTTAGTGAGGAAATTATAGATCCATCGACCGACTTTTCCTGTTATTCCTTTAGCGCGCATTTTGTGCGCTATTACGCCATGGTCACACTTGTCGAAGGCTTTTGCAAAGTCTGTATATATTACATCTGCATTCTTTTTGTCTTCTAGTGCATTTAGGACCTTGTCGTAGTGATCCAGTAGTTGAGACAGACAGGAGCGACCTGTTCTAAACCCATGTTGCCCTGGGTTGTGTAACTGATGGGTTTCTAGATGGGTGGTGATCTTGCTTCTTAGGACCCTTTCAAAGATTTTTATGATATGGGATGTTAGTGCTATTGGTCTGTAGTTCTTTGCTGTTGCTTTACTGCCCCCTTTGTGGAGTGGGGCTATGTCTGTTGTTTTTAGTAACTGAGGGACGACCCCCGTGTCCATGCTCCCTCTCCATAGGATGGAAAAGGCTCGTGATAGGGGCTTCTTGCAGTTCTTGATGAACACAGAGTTCCATGAGTCTGGCCCTGGGGCAGAGTGCATGGGCATGTCATTTATCGCCTGTTCGAAGTCATTTGGCGTCAGGATAACATCGGATAGGCTTGTGTTAATCAAATTTTGTGGCTCTCTCATAAAAAATTCATTTTGATCTTCGACTCTCAGTCTGGTTAGCGGCTTGCTAAAAACTGAGTCATATTGGGACTTGAGTAGCTCACTCATTTCCTTGCTGTCATCTGTGTAGGACCCATCTTGTTTAAGTAGGGGCCCAATACTGGGCGTTGTTCTCGATTTTGATTTGGCATAGGAGAAGAAATACTTTGGGTTTCTTTCGATTTCATTTATAGCTTTTAGTTCTTCCCGCGATTCCTGACTCCTAAAGGATTCTTTTAGCTTAAGTTCGATGCTTGCTATTTCTCTGACCAGTGTCTCCCTGCGCATTTCAGATATATTGACCTCTTTTAGCCGCTCTGTTATTCTTTTCCGTCGCCTGTAAAGGGAGCGCCTGTCTCTTTCTATTTTACATCTACTCCTCCTTTTTCTTAGAGGAATAAGCCTTGTGCATACATCGAGTGCCACCGAGTTAATCTGTTCTAGGCATAAGTTTGGGTCTGTGTTGCTTAGTATATCTTCCCAGCTTATATCGGTTAGGACTTGGTTTACTTGGTCCCACTTTATGTTTTTGTTATTGAAGTTGAATTTGGTGAATGCTCCCTCGTGACTAATCTCATTTTGTCGGTCTGGGGCTCCTCGCATACATGTCTGAACCTCAATTATGTTGTGATCTGAGTATATTGTTTTTGATATGGTGACATTTCTTATCAGATCATCATTGTTAGTGAATATGAGGTCTAGTGTATTCTCCAGTCTAGTAGGCTCTATTATTTGCTGGTTTAAATTGAATTTTGTGCAGAGATTTAAAAGCTCGTGTGAGTGTGAGTTTTCATCAGAGCTGCCTCCTGGTGTTATTACTGCAACAATATTATTTGCTATATTCCTCCATTTTAGGTGCCTTAAGTTGAAATCCCCCAGGAGCAAGATGTTGGGTGCAGGAGCTGGAAGATTTTCCAGACAGTGGTCAATTTTTAACAGCTGTTCCTGGAATTGCTGGGATGTTGCATCCGGAGGCTTGTAGACTACCACAATGACTAGGTTTTGGTTCTCGACCTTTACTGCTAAAACTTCCACTACGTCATTTGAGGCATTAAGCAGTTCTGTGCAAACAAGTGACTCTGCAATGTACAGGCGATGGTGGTGATGTTCATAATGATGGTGGTGATGTTCATAGTGATGGTGGTGATGTTCATAGTGATGGTGTAGTGATGGTGGTGATGTTCATAGTGATGGTGTTGATGGTGTAGTGATGGTGGTGATGTTCATAGTGATGGTGTAGTGATGGTGGTGATGTTCATAATGATGGTGTAGTGATGGTGGTGATGTTCATAGTGATGGTGTAGTGATGGTGGTGATGTTCATAGTGATGGTGGTGATGTTCATGAGAATGGTGTAGTGATGGTGATATTCATAGTGATGGTTGTGGTGGTGGTGGTGGTGGTGATGGAGTTCTGGGAGATGACTGTATATACCAAGTCTTCCTTGCTTGTAGTGGTTGTATATACCAAGTCTTCCTTGCTTGTAGTGGCTGTATATACCAAGTCTTCCTTG
The DNA here is from genome assembly GCF_038502225.1 of Cherax quadricarinatus. Lineage (NCBI taxonomy): Eukaryota > Metazoa > Arthropoda > Malacostraca > Decapoda > Parastacidae > Cherax > Cherax quadricarinatus. The sequence continues at coordinate 1,694,045 of NC_091326.1, read as the reverse complement.
CTTGTAGTGGTTGTATATACCAAGTCTTCCTTGCTTGTAGTGGCTGTATATACCAAGTCTTCCTTGCTTGTAGTGGTTGTATATACCAAGTCTTCCTTGCTTGTAGTGACTGTATATACCAAGTCTTCTTTGCTTGTAGTGGTTGTATATATAAGTCTTCCTTGCTTGAAGTGGCTGTATATACCAAGTCTTCCTTGCTTGTAGTGGCTGTATATACCAAGTCTTCCTTGCTTGTAGTGACTGTATATACCAAGTCTTCCTTGCTTGTAGTGGTTGTATATACCAAGTCTTCCTTGCTTGTAGTGGTTGTATATACCAAGTCTTCCTTGCTTGTAGTGGTTGTATATACCAAGTCTTCCTTGCTTGTAGTGGTTGTATATATAAGTCTTCCTTGCTTGAAGTGGCTGTATATACCAAGTCTTCCTTGCTTGTAGTGGTTGTATATACCAAGTCTTCCTTGCTTGTAGTGGTTGTATATATAAGTCTTCCTTGCTTGAAGTGGCTGTATATACCAAGTCTTCCTTGCTTGTAGTGGTTGTATATACCAAGTCTTCCTTGCTTGTAGTGGTTGTATATATAAGTCTTCCTTGCTTGAAGTGGCTGTATATACCAAGTCTTCCTTGCTTGTAGTGGTTGTATATACCAAGTCTTCCTTGCTTGTAGTGGTTGTATATATAAGTCTTCCTTGCTTGAAGTGGCTGTATATACCAAGTCTTCCTTGCTTGTAGTGGTTGTATATACCAAGTCTTCCTTGCTTGTAGTGGTTGTATATATAAGTCTTCCTTGCTTGAAGTGGCTGTATATACCAAGTCTTCCTTGCTTGTAGTGGTTGTATATACCAAGTCTTCCTTGCTTGTAGTGGTTGTATATATAAGTCTTCCTTGCTTGTAGTGGCTGTATATACCAAGTCTTCCTTGCTTGTAGTGGTTGTATATACCAAGTCTTCCTTGCTTGTAGTGACTGTATATACCAAGTCTTCTTTGCTTGTAGTGGTTGTATATATAAGTCTTCCTTGCTTGAAGTGGCT
>NC_091326.1:1660518-1688018 GCF_038502225.1 Cherax quadricarinatus | reverse complement strand
CATCCTCATATCATAGACAGAGATATAACCCACAGCACGGTATCATCCTTTGCAGATGATACTAGGATCTGCATGAGGCTGTCGTCTGCTGAGGAAACAGTTCACCTCCAAGAAGATATGTTGTTAGGTAAGACACATATGCAACAGTTAGACAACTTTATTCCGAAACGTTTCGCCTACACAGTAGGCTTCTTCAGTCGAATACAGAAAGTAGGCAGGAACAGTAGAGATGTGAAGACGATGTAATCAGTCCATCACCCTTAAAGTCGTAGAATTTGAGGTTGTCAGTCCCTCGGCCTGGAGAAGTTCAGTTCCATAGTCAGGAACTATCTGAAGATCAAGCGACAGTGCGGAGACTTAAATACTGTCGGAAGGAGAGGTGCGGGGTAGTAGTAGTAGTAGTAGTGAGAGGCAACTGAGAGGTCATGTCCCTCTCAGATCCAACCCTTCTCACTTGAAAAGCTTGTCCAAGGTGTTTTCTGTACCAAGATGCCACGTGTTGCAGTGTCTGACAAGATGAACATCAAAATGGTATACAATACCGACAGGTTGTTAGGTAAGACACATATGCAACAGTTAGACAACTTTATTCCGAAACGTTTCGCCTACACAGTAGGCTTCTTCAGTCGAATACAGAAAGTAGGCAGGAACAGTAGAGATGTGAAGACGATGTAATCAGTCCATCACCCTTAAAGTCGTAGAATTTGAGGTTGTCAGTCCCTCGGCCTGGAGAAGTTCAGTTCCATAGTCAGGAACTATCTGAAGATCAAGCGACAGTGCGGAGACTTAAATACTGTCGGAAGGAGAGGTGCGGGGTAGTAGTAGTAGTAGTAGTGAGAGGCAACTGAGAGGTCATGTCCCTCTCAGATCCAACCCTTCTCACTTGAAAAGCTTGTCCAAGGTGTTTTCTGTACCAAGATGCCACGTGTTGCAGTGTCTGACAAGATGAACATCAAAATGGTATACAATACCGACAGGTTGTTAGGTAAGACACATATGCAACAGTTAGACAACTTTATTCCGAAACGTTTCGCCTACACAGTAGGCTTCTTCAGTCGAATACAGAAAGTAGGCAGGAACAGTAGAGATGTGAAGACGATGTAATCAGTCCATCACCCTTAAAGTCGTAGAATTTGAGGTTGTCAGTCCCTCGGCCTGGAGAAGTTCAGTTCCATAGTCAGGAACTATCTGAAGATCAAGCGACAGTGCGGAGACTTAAATACTGTCGGAAGGAGAGGTGCGGGGTAGTAGTAGTAGTAGTAGTGAGAGGCAACTGAGAGGTCATGTCCCTCTCAGATCTACTGTTCCTGCCTACTTTCTGTATTCGACTGAAGAAGCCTACTGTGTAGGCGAAACGTTTCGGAATAAAGTTGTCTAACTGTTGCATATGTGTCTTACCTAACAACCTGTCGGTATTGTATACCATTTTGATGTTCATCTTGTCAGACACTGCAACACGTGGCATCTTGGTACAGAAAACACCTTGGACAAGCTTTTCAAGTGAGAAGGGTTGGATCTGAGAGGGACATGACCTCTCAGTTGCCTCTCACTACTACTACTACTACTACCCCGCACCTCTCCTTCCGACAGTATTTAAGTCTCCGCACTGTCGCTTGATCTTCAGATAGTTCCTGACTATGGAACTGAACTTCTCCAGGCCGAGGGACTGACAACCTCAAATTCTACGACTTTAAGGGTGATGGACTGATTACATCGTCTTCACATCTCTACTGTTCCTGCCTACTTTCTGTATTCGACTGAAGAAGCCTACTGTGTAGGCGAAACGTTTCGGAATAAAGTTGTCTAACTGTTGCATATGTGTCTTACCTAACAACCTGTCGGTATTGTATACCATTTTGATGTTCCAAGAAGATATAAACAAAGTTTTCAAGTGGGCAACGGTAAACAATATGAAGTTCAATGAGGACAAATTCCAACTACTCCGTTATGGAAAACTGGAGGAGATAATAACTAGAACAGAGTATACTACAAACTCTGGCCATACAATAGAGCGGAAAAATAATGTAAGGTTCCTGGGAATAGTGATGTCTGAGGATCTCACTTTCAAGGATCACAACAGTGCCACGATGGCACGTGCAAAGAAAATGATATGATGGATAATGAGAACGTTCAAAACGAGAGATGCCAAGCCAATGATGATCCTTTTCAAATCACTTGTTCTCTCTAGGCTGGAATACTGCTGTACATTAACATTTCCGTTCAAAGCAGGTGAAATTGCAGATCTAGAGAGTGTACAGAGATCCTTTACTGCACGTATAAGTTCTGTCAAGCACCTTAACTACTGAGAACGCTTGGAAACACTTGACTTGTACTCGTTGGAACGCAGGAGGGAGAGATATATCATAATCTACACTTGGAAAATCTTAGAAGGAATGGTCCCCAATCTGCACACAGAAATCACTCCCTACGAAAGTAAAAGACTGGGCAGGCGATGCGAAATGCCCCCAATTAAAAGTAGAGACGCCATTGGTACACTAAGAGAAAACACCATAAGTGTCCGGGGCCCAAGACTGTTCAACAGCCTCCCACCAAGCATAAGGGGAATTACCAATAGACCCCTGGCTGCCTTCAAGAGAGAGCTGGACAGATACCTAAAGTCAGTGCCGGATCAGCCGGGCTGTGGTTCGTACGTTGGACTGCGTGCGGCCAGCAGTAACAGCCTGGTTGATCAGGCCCTGATCCACCTTCAGATAGTCCCCCCTCTCTCTCTCTCTCTTTCTCTAAGTAGATAAGACACACAACAGTAAGTAGAGATAGTTGTAGTCCATCTTTTCTATATCTCTTCTACACATCTTGTAAATTCCGTGACATATTCACAATAGTTAATAGTATCTCCTGCCCCCCACCCCCATCATTGTTTCCACGCCGGCAGTGGAGGGTGGGGAGAGAGCCTTCTGCTTTACAATCATTGACTCACACACCTAGACAACACACGTCACTCCTTAACCGGGGCAGCAACAAGTAGTACTCAGCAGATATGCCTCGGTGTGGAGTTCCAAGTACTCTGCTATCTGTCTTTCTCGTGTATTCACATGTACTCTCTCACACATGCTAAGATTTGTTGGGATTTTTAACCCCGGAGGGTTAGCCACCCAGGATAACCTAAGAAAGTCAGTGCGTCATCCAGGACTGTCTTGTTTCCATTGTGGTCCTTCAATCCTGTCCCCCAGGATGCGACCCGCACCAGTCGACTAATACCCAGGTAAATAATGCTAGGTGAAGAGGAACAGCAGGTGTAAGGTGACTAACACCCAGGTACCTACTTACTGCTAGGTGAACAGTGACAACAGGTGTAAGGAAACACGGCCAGACCCCTGGTTGTCTTCAAGAGGGAGCCGGACAGATACCTAAAGTCAATGCCGGATCAGCCGGGCTGTGGTTCGTACGTTAGACTACGCGCGACCAGCAGTAACAGCCTCGTTGATCAGGCCCTGATCTACCAGGAGGCCTGGTCGTAGACTGGGCCGCGGGGGCGTTGATTCCCGGAATAACCTCCAGGTAAACTCCAAGTATACCCGTCTCGGGGCTCCGACCACGGACACTCAGCGTGTGAGGCGAAAGCGTTGCCAACCAGGCCACGGGACACATACATGTTATCGAGGGAAGGTTCTCACAGAGTAATCCTACACTCTCACAGCTGCCACACCCACAACAATAAATTCGGGGTTAAATCACCCATAAATCTCTCTTATTAAGAGGACGCGCCGAAACAACTACTTAAGCCAGGTTAATCTGCTAAAACAGCAAGCCCTCAGTACAGCTGCTGAGACACAGCTGCTGAGACACACCTGCTGAGACACAGCTGCTGAGACACACCTGCTGAGACACAGCTGCTGAGACACAGCTGCTGAGACACAGCTGATGAGACACACCTGCTGAGACAGCTGCTGAGACACAGCTGCTGAGACACAGCTGCTGAGACACACCTGCTGAGACACAGCTACTGAGACACACCTGCTGAGACACAGCTGCTGAGACACAGCTGCTGAGACACAGCTGCTGAGACACAGCTGCTGAGACACAGCTGCTGAGACACACCTGCTGAGACACAGCTACTGAGACACAGCTACTGAGACATAGCTACTGAGACACACCTGCTGAGACACAGCTACTGAGACACAGCTACTGAGACACACCTGCTGAGACACAGCTACTGAGACACACCTGCTGAGACACACCTGCTGAGACACAGCTACTGAGACACACCTGCTGAGACACATTTTTCTTGACACAAGCTTGAGCTCTGGCTAGAGCTTTATCAAAGGGAAAAATAACTTCACACAGTTACAGAGCGAAAGATGTCTTGATAAGCTCTACAGAAAGATGTCTTGATAAGCTCTACAGAAAGATGTCTTGATAAGCTCTACAGAAAGATGTCCTGATAAGCTCTACAGAAAGATGTCTTGATAAGCTCTACAGAAAGATGTCTTGATAAGCTCTACAGAAAGATGTCATGATAAGCTCTACAGAAAGATGTCCTGATAAGCTCTACAGAAAGATGTCTTGATAAGCTCTACAGAAAGATGTCTTGATAAGCTCTACAGAAAGATGTCTTGATAAGCTCTACAGAAAGATGTCTTGATAAGCTCTACAGAAAGATGTCTTGATAAGCTCTACAGAAAGATGTCCTGATAAGCTCTACAGAAAGATGTCTTGATAAGCTCTACAGAAAGATGTCTTGATAAGCTCTACGGAAAGATGTCTTGATAAGCTCTACAGAAAGATGTCTTGATAAGCTCTACGGAAAGATGTCTTGATAAGCTCTACAGAAAGATGTCTTGATAAGCTCTACAGAAAGATGTCTTGATAAGCTCTACAGAAAGATGTCTTGATAAGCTCTACAGAAAGCGAAACAGTGTTTTTGAGAAGTGAATTAGGTGACTGTACAAGTGGTAGAGGCAAAGTGGCACCTAACCCCCCCCCCGTAGGTAGGTAGATTATCTACCTACCTACCTACCTCCAGGTAGGTAGGTAGATAATCTACCTTGTCCATAATTACCATCTAATTTACTTTGTTTAGTAAGTGCTGTATAGCCCTTGTGGCTTATTATTGATCATATTAATAATTTGTTTCGTAAGGTGAAGTCCAGGATCTTTCCTTAATTCATGGTAAACTTAACAAAATATTTGAGGTACAACTGTGTTGTAGAGGTCTGAGGTACAACTGTGTTGTAGAGGTCTGAGGTACAACTGTGTTGTAGAGGTCTGAGGTACAACTGTGTTGTAGAGGTCTGAGGTACAACTGTGTTGCAGAGGTCTGAGGTACAACTGTGTTGTAGAGGTCTGAGGTACAACTGTGTTGTAGAGGTCTGAGGTACAACTGTGTTGTAGAGGTCTGAGGTACAACTGTGTTGTAGAGGTCTGAGTAGAAGGTCACACCGCTACAACTGTCAAAGATTTGTTAAGTTATACCATGAATTAGAGAAAGATCCTGGACTTCACCTTACGATATTAGAAGACAGAGGAACTTAGGTACCTCTTAATGAAGGGTGACTGTACACGCTCACAAGGGAAATGAATATTTTAGTCTCGCCTTTTTTTTTGGGTTATCCTTCTAGGTTATCTACATATATGCTGCTAATAATGATAATTTGTGTAACTGCATTTATGTGTACCTGTACCTGAATAAGCTTACTGAAGTGTAAGAAGCGGCGGTGACCCAGTGTGAGTGTCCACCGTCACTCAAGGTCAGAGTATCGGAGATAACGCACACACTCACTAGTTATCACTATCAGCTGATAAGATATAACCAGTGTACAAGATTATGAATGAAGGAAGAACCGGTTGGGAACCTGTTACGCTTAATCAGTTAGGTGATTACTAATGATGGTAGGCTTATAAAACTGACCTCCTCCTCTCTCTCTCTCTCTCTCTCTCTCTCTCTACTGCTCACTCACAGTACATGCACACACACACACACACACACACACACACACACACACACACACACACACACACGGGGCCAGGAGCTGTGAATCGACCCCTGCAACTACAAATAGGTGAGTATACAAAAATATGACATTAAATGAGATAACATGAAGATAGTAAGATAGTAGTAACATGAAGATAGTAAGATAGCAGTATATTACAACCCAGGAGTCCCAAAGGCCTGTTATCCTGGGTGTAAAGGGAGCAAAATAAACAGCAGAAAAGCTTTTGACTAATATTATCCTTCACCAATTTAGAACAGAAGTATGTACACTATATACACTATGTACAACAATTGGTATTAGTGTACTCCACGGTAAGCAAGGCAGAACAGAAGCCACTAGAGAGCAGACCGTGCTTCAACCAGCTCTAGAATGGGAATGACAAGGGCAGACGGGTGAGTGGTACCCACATCACCTCTGCGATTGCCAAAACCATCTTCTCATTGGCTGGAACCTGGGTACTGATTAAACGACGGGGCCCCATCGTTAACCCTTAGCACCTGGTTCGCTGGTTGGGGGATATAGCCTGTAAATGAGGGTGTGTACATGCGCCGAATAAAGGTTACGTACTCTTTGCATGCCACGCAGTAACATGAAGATATGGTACGATAGCAGTAACATGTTGACATATTGAGAAATAAAGTACAAGTACAACACCTGGGTATCTTTAATATATCGACACTAGGGAGCAGAACTCTTCAGGCTGAGGGACTGACCACTTCCAAGTTGCTACCCCTCCAGGCTGAGGGACTGACCACCTCCAAGTTGCTACCCCTCCAGGCTGAGGGACTGACCACCTCCAAGTTGCTACCCCTCCAGGCTGAGGGACTGACCACCTCCAAGTTGCTACCCCTCCAGGCTGAGGGACTGACCACCTCCAAGTTGCTACCCCTCCAGGCTGAGGGACTGACCACCTCCAAGTTGCTACCCCTCCAGGCTGAGGGACTGACCACCTCCAAGTTGCTACCCCTCCAGGCTGAGGGACTGACCACCTCCAAGTTGCTACCCCTCCAGGCTGAGGGACTGACCCCTGTGCAACAAGTTACACACAACAATGCATTACAGGAAATTCTTATTCGTTCTTCACTGCAGTGTGCAGTGTTGTTTATCTCGATGTGGAGTACTTTATGGGGAGACTTGAGTGGTGTGAAGTGAGGGAGAGGGCGGCACCGAGTGGTCCTGGGAGGGAGAGGCCAGTGAGTGGTGTTGGGAGGGAGAGAGAGGCCACTGAGTGATGCTGGGAGGGAGGGGGAGGTCACTGAGTGGTACTGGGAGGGAGAGTCCAGTGAGTGGTGTTGGGAGGGAGGGAGAGGTCACTGAGTGGTGCTGGGAGGGAGAGGCCAGTGAGTGGTGTTGGGAGGGAGACAGAGGTCACTGAGTGGTGTTGGGAGGGAGGGAGAGGCCAGCGAGTGGTGCTGGCTGGGAACCTGGAGTATACCTAGAGAGGATTTCGGGGAAGGAGGGAGAGGTCACTTAGTGGTTCTGGCGGGAGGGGTGGGGAGAAGGGCGCACTGTTAGGGGCACCGAGTAATGCTAGAGGGAAGGAGGGGGTTATGTGACAGTGAACTATGTACAGTAAGCTTAAGATACATAATACTCTACATAGACGTAACTTAAGAAGAACATAAGAACATAAGAACGAAGGAACACTGCAGAAGGCCTACTGGCCCATGCGAGGCAGGTCCAAGTCCCTACCGGCTTAAGCCAATGCACCCAACCTAGTCAGGTCAGGTCACATTGACTTAAGGGAGGAACACGGCAACCGACCTGTTAGCACAAGCTATCAGGTCCAACTCACACCCACCCACATCTACTCATGTATTTATCCAACCTATTTTTAAAGCTACACAACGTTCTGGCCTCTATAACGGTACTTGGGAGTTTGTTCCACTCATCCACAACTCTATTACCAAACCAGTACTTTCCTATATCCCTCCTGAATCTGAATTTTTCCAACTTAAAACCATTGCTGCGAGTCCTGTCTAGGCTAGATATTTTCAGCACACTATTTACATCCCCTTTATTTATTCCTGTCTTCCACTTATAAACCTCAATCATATCCCCCCTAATTCTACGTCTTTCTAGAGAGTGCAGTTTCAGGGCCCTTAGTCTATCCTCATAGGGAAGGTTTCTGATACATGGGATCATCTTTGTCATCCTCCTTTGTACATTTTCCAGAGAATTTATATCCATTCTGTAATACGGTGACCAAAACTGTGCAGCATAATCTAAATGAGGCCTAACCAAGGATGTATAGAGTTGAAGAACAACCTGAGGACTCCTATTATTTATGCTTCTTGATATGAAGCCAAGGATTCTATTAGCTTTATTGCGAACACTTATGCACTGTTGTCTTGGTTTCAGATTACTGCTAACCAGAACTCCTAAATCTTTTTCGCAATCCGTAATATTAAGATCTACATTATTTAGTTTATATGTGGCATGGTTATTGTCCTGTCCAACATTTAGAACTTTGCATTTGTCTGTATTAAACTGCATCTGCCACTTCTCCGACCACTGCATCAGTCTATTCAAATCTTCCTGGAGTGCTCGAATGTCCTCGTCAGAATGAATTCGACGGCCTATTTTGGTGTCATCGGCAAACTTGCCGATGTCGCTCTTTATGCCCTCATCTATGTCGTTTATGTAGATTGTGAACAGCAGGGGGCCCAACACTGACCCCTGTGGAACACCGCTCGTGACGCTTCCCCACTCTGATTTCTCCCCATTTATGCAAACTCTCTGCTGCCTATTTGTCAACCATGCCTCTATCCAGGAAAAAATTTCTCCTCCTATTCCATGTGCTTTAATTTTCCTCAATAGTCTCTGATGTGGGACCCTGTCAAAAGCCTTACTGAAGTCCATATACACAATATCATATTCATTACCATGATCTACCTCCTCAAATACCTTAGTGAAAAAAGTTAATAAATTCGTAAGGCAGGAACGCCCCTTTGTAAAACCATGCTGAGATTCGTTGATTAATTTATGCTTTTCAAGGTGGCTACGAACTGCCTCGGCAATTATTGATTCCATAAATTTTCCCACTATGGAGGTTAGGCTTATTGGTCTATAGTTCGAAGCTAAGGACCTGTCACCTGTTTTGAAAATAGGTATCACATTTGCCATTTTCCACTTATCTGGCACCATGCCAGTTTGTAGTGATATGTTGAAAAGATTAGCCAAAGGTGTGCTAAGCTCCTCTTTACATTCCTTTAGAACCCTTGCATACAGTTCATCAGGGCCTGGGGATTTGTTAGGTTTTAATTTATCTATTTGCCTAAGGACCATGTCACTTGTGACCCTAATAGTGCACAGTTTATTATCGTCCTGTTCTACATAATTTATCATTACTGGAATATCGCTGGTATCCTCCTGTGTAAAAACTGAGAGGAAGTATGTGTTAAAAATTCTACACATTTCCTTATCACTGTCAGTGAGCTGACCCGAGGAACTTTTGAGTGGGCCTATCTTGTCCCTGATCTTACTTCTGTATACCTGAAAGAATCCTTTTGGGTTAGTCTTCGATTCTCTTGCAACTTTAACCTCATAATCTCTATTTGCTTTTCTAATTCCCTTTTTTATTTCTCTCTTTAACTGAATATATCGATTTCTTAATTGCCCCTCTCCTCTTTTGATTTGCCTATATATGCCTCTCTTTTGACCAATCAGATATTTTAATCTATTGTTCATCCATTTAGGATCATTTTTGTTTGATCTGATTTCCCTATTTGGAACATAATTTGACTGAGCAGCTAGAACTATGCCCTGGAAAGCATCATATCGGCAACCATCACCACCTACCTGACCCCTAGTCAGGTCATTCCAGTTCAGCCCACCTAAGTAATTTTTCAGTCCTATGAAATCAGCCAAGCGAAAGTCAGGGACGGAGACTTGATTGCCATTATTAGGGGAATTCCATGATATGTTAAAACTGAGTGATTTGTGATCACTCTCCCCAAGCTCATCATTAACCTCAAGATTATTAATTAGTGTTTCCCTACTGGCAAGAACCAAGTCAAGGAGGTTATTTCCCCTAGTTGGCTCTGTCACAAACTGTTTTAAAAAACAATCCTGGATCGTATCAAGAAAGTCACCCGACTCTAAATTTCCTGTCAAATTGCTCCAGTCAATCTGTCTATAGTTGAAATCTCCCATTAGCACAACATTTTCGTATGTAGATGCCTTACGAATTTCGTCCCATAGAAGTTTACTGCACTCCCTATCAAGATTTGGGGCCCTGTAAATCACACCCAAAATTAGTTTTTCTCGGCCCTCGAGAAGCTGTAACCAAACAGATTCAGTGGCTGACGCTTCTAATTTAATATCTTGTCTAACACAACAATTTAAATTGTCTCTGACATACATCGCTACTCCACCACCTTTCCTGTTGACCCTGTCAGTGTGGAATAATTTATAGCCTTGTATGTGACATTCAGAGGGCATCTCTCTATCTTTCAGATTGAGCCAGGTCTCTGTTATAGCAATAATATCTATGTTTCCTGCACTTGCAATTAATCTTAGCTCATCTATCTTATTTCTAACACTCCTGCTATTAGTATAGTAAACCTTAAGGGAGCTAGTCCCTTGCTGCCCTCTGCTGTCCCCCTTTGTTTGCTGACCTGTTCTATTGTCTTTATTTATAACTTCATGCTGAATGCCTTTTATACATTTACTGTTTCCAACCCTAGTGTTGCAACCTGCTTGTTTCCCACACACACCCATACCTCTATCTTCCATCAGTTTAAAATCATAGGCATTTCACCAATGGCCTTCTCAATCGAGTCTGCAAGTGCTACCACCCCTGCCCCAGAGAGATGAACCCCATCCCTTGCATACATATCATGTTTGCCATAAAAGTTGTTCCAGTTGTCAATGAATGGGATTGCAAGTTCCTTGCAGTATCTGTCTAGCCAGCAATTTACACCAATTGCCCTAGACAACCATTCATTTCCTACTCCCCTTCTAGGCAAGATGCTACATATGATTGGGATCCCTCCCTTAGACTTAATGAAATCTATAGCTGACCTGTACTTATCTAGCAGCTCTTCTCTCCTACCCTTCCCAATATCATTTCCACCAGCACTGAGACAGATAATGGGCTTGTTCCCATTACCTGACATGATATTATCCAGTCTGTTGACAATGTCCCCAACACCAGCTCCAGGGAAGCACACTCTATCTCTCATCTTCTTATTCCTATTACAAAAAGCACGATCAACATATCTTACCTGAGAGTCACCAACCACAAGAATGCGCTTACCTTCATTAGCAGGGGCAGTAGTACCCTTACCTTCACTGGCCACTGAAGTACATTCATCCTGGAGAACAGAGAAGCGATTTCCTACCTTCAGATCTGCACTCTTAACTTTCCTTACTCTGATGCGCCTCCCATTACTGTGAACAACTCGCCACTTGTAGCAGGTGCTGGGCTGCACCTCACTGCTGGTAGCCGTTGCTACCACCCCACCTACAGCCTCCTCACAGTGAGAGACAGACTGCACCTCACTGCTAGAAGCCTCATTCCCCACATCTCCAACCACCTCACACTCTCTCCCAGGCCCATTGAGGTGGACCTTCAGCCTCCTAATCTCCTCCTGGAGAAGCAAGACCTCCTCCTTCAACTCTCCAACCTCAGCTTTTAAAACACTGTAGAAGCAAGCCATGCTTTGTAACCGTCCACGCTAATCCCCAAGCAGCTCAGGGTCTGTGACCTCACGTGACGACTGACCACTGAACACTGCCACACAAAGAAGGAAGAGGTAATATAGACCAGTAAAAAACTGGTCAACATTGTCCTTTCCTACAGCAAAGGAACCATAGTAAAGGGATCAGATGAGGGTGTCTGATCCATCAACCATTAGTACAAATCCTTCACGTAAACAACTGAGCACTCCTAATCCTTTTTTTGGACCTTGTTCCTAGGTCGTTTTTGGGTCCAAATGCTCCTGCGCTACCATCCACAGGTTGGATACAAAGTGCACAATAAACTAGCCACTGCACAACCACATCTAAATCTAACGGAACAATACGATGGTATTGTTTACTTAGATTTATATGTTGTAACCCAGTAATACGAACACCGAGGCGTCCAGTCTAATAAAGAAGATACACTGAGACGTCCAGTCTAAGAGGATATATTGAGACGTCCAGTCTAAGTTAATACACTAAGACGTCCAGTCTAAGAGGATACACTGAAACGTCCAGTCTAAGAGGATACATTGAGACGCCCAGTCTCAGAGGATACATTGAGACGTCCAGTTTAAGAGGATACATTGAGACGTCCAGTTTAAAAGGATACACTGAGACGTCCAGTCTAAGAGGATACATTAAGACGTCCAGTTTAAGAGGAAACATTGAGACGTCCAGTCTAAGAGGATACATTGAGACGTCCAGTTTAAGAGGAAACATTGAGACGTCCAGTCTAATAGACAGGACACATTAATCATAACTAACGTTGCGCCGTGTAAACCACTGCAGACAGTCTTGGAGAGTGTCAAAAGTGGGTTGAGGCACCTCACACAGTGTTCGAGACTGTCAGAGGTGAGTTGAGGTACCTCACAGTGTTGGAGAGTGTCACAAGTGAGTAGAGGTCCCTCACACAGTGTTGGAGAGTGTCACAAGTGAGTTGAAGTCCGTCACACAGTGTTAGAGAGTGTCAGAAATGAGTTGAGGTACCTCACACAGTGTTGGAGAGTGTCACAAGTGAGTTGGGGTCCCTCAAACAGTGTTGGAGAGTGTCAGAAGTGAGTTGAGGTACCTCACACAGTGTTGGAGAGTGTCCCAAGTGAGTTGGGGTCCCTCAAACAGTGTTGGAGAGTGTCAGAAGTGAGTTGAGGTACCTCACACAGTGTTGGAGAGTGTCCCAAGTGAGTTGGGGTCCCTCAAACAGTGTTGGAGAGTGTCAGAAGTGAGCTGAAGTCCCTCACACAGTGTTGGGAGGCACTTTTCACAGGAAGTGGGTGTAGCAGTGGGAGGCAGAACAAGACTGCAGTTCACAGTGTCAATATTACCAGTGTGGGCGTGGGAAGGTGCACATGTTGAGCCCACACCCACACCCATTAACCCATGACTCCAGATGTTCCAGCCATACACACCCACTCATCAACCCATAACCTCAGCAGTGTTACACCTACTAAAATCCCACCATGTACATCTCATATTTAGTTTCCCTAACCATGGTAGAGCTAACAAAGCTATAAAGAAGGGCCCCTAAGCTAACTTCGGGGACCAGGAGGACGATCCTGGGACAGTCAGATAACAGCTGCTAAAATGGATCGGGAAAGCAAGAGTGGATGGATAGTGTGTATCTATCTCCAAAAGATTCGGGGCTTTGGATAATGAAGATGTGTGTACGTGTGTGTGTGTGTGTGTGTGTGTGTGTGTGTGTGTGTGTGTGTGTGTGTCCACCAAACACGGTGTTTGGTGCTCGAGGAGAGTGAAGACTAACTTTGTGGTCCTGATACGGTGAGCTGCATCAGGTATCACGTGAGGTATACCATGTAACATACCTAATGTAGGTAACTTGGTCTACAAGAGCGTGCGGTAGAATGGTACCAAGTTACCATTAACTTGGTTTAGAAGACCGTAAGAATAGAATGATACCAATTTACCATGGTTTAACCCACTTACTACAAGCATTTTGAACGTCATTAACATCCATTAGACAAAGACACAAGAAAAACTTCACATTCCTAACATTCACAAAACATACATAGTTCTATCCCAGGGCGGGGCTAGAACTCGCGGTCAGAGAGTCGTAAAGCTCCAGACCGATGCATTAGTCATTGGGCCAGCTGGCTACAATAAGATTCATCCAACTAGGTATATTTCTACACCATAGGAAGGTTAGCACAGGCACCTCTGTGACCACAAATGCAAGTTTTTACAGACGAATCTCCTGTCAGCGTGGCTGTGGTATGGTCTGTTTACAATCGTGTCATTACAGTTTCGTGAGTCGTCTTGTTAGGTATGTCAGCCAGCAGTGTCAGGAACACCATCCCTGACACTAACAATCACAAGGCTCACTGCTGACACTATAACTCTTATGGGAAGACCGGTGACCATATTTACATGTGTCAGCAGACGTCAGTGTCATGTGTCAAGACGCCAGTGTCATGTGTCAAGACGAAAGTGCTATGTGTCAACAGATACCAGTGCCATGTGTCAAAACGTTAGTGTCATGTGTCAACAGACACCAGTGCCATGTGTCAAGACGCCAGTGTCATGTGTCAAGGCACCAGTGTTATGCGTCAGAAGACGCCAGCGTCCACAGACGTAGTGTCAACAACATAACTAACACAGCAAACACGCGTATCAATTGATTTTCCACTGAAGAATGCAAGAACAGGAAAGTGACATGTCTCAGTGGTTGTTTGGTGGGAACCAGTGTGTGTGTGTGTGTACTCACCTAATTGTGGTTGCAGGGGTCGAGACTCAGCTCCTGTGTGTGCGTGTGTGTGTGTGTGTGTGTGTGTGTGTGTGTGTGTGTGTGTGTGTGTGTGTGTGTGTGTGTGTGTGTGTGTGTGTGTGTGTGTGTGTGTGTGTGTGTGTGTGTGTGTGTGTGTGTGTGTGTGTGTGTGTGTGTGTGTGTGTGTGTGTGTGTGTGTACTCACCTAATTGTGGTTGCAGGGGTCGATACTCAGCTCCTGTGTGTGCGTGTGTGTGTGTGTGTGTACTCACCTATTTGTACTCACCTATTTGTGGTTGCAGGGGTCGAGTCACAGCTCCTGGCCCCGCCTCTTCGCTGATTGCTACTAGGTCCTCTCTCTCCCTGCCCCATGAGCTCTATCATACCTCGCCTTAAAACTATGTATGGTTCCTGCCTCCACCACATCACTTTCTAGGCTATTCCATGGCCTGACTACTCTATGACTGAAGAAATACTTCCTAACATCCCTTTGATTCATCTGAGTCTTCAACTTCCAATTGTGACCTCTTGTGTCTGTGTCCCTTCTCTGGAACATCCCGTCTTTGTCCACCTCGTCTATTCCGCGCAGTATTTTATATGTCGTTATCATGTCTCCCCTGACCCTCCTGGCCTCCAGTGTCGTCAGGCCGATTTCCCTCAACCTTTCTTCATAGGACAATCCCCGTAGCTCTGGGACTAGTCTTGTTGCAAACCTTTGCACTTTCTCTAATTTCTTGACGTGCTTGACTAGGTGTGGATTCCAAACTGGTGCTGCATACTCCAGTATGGGCCTGACGTAGATGGTATACAGAGTCTTAAACGAATCCTTACTGAGGTATCGGAATGCTATCCGTAGGTTTGCCAGGCGCCCGTATGCTGCAGCAGTTATCTGATTGATGTGCGCCTCAGGAGATATGCTCGGTGTTATACTCACCCCCAGATCTTTTTCCTTGAGTGAGGTTTGCAGTCTTTGGCCATCTAAACTATATTGTGTCTGCGGTGTGTATGTGTGTGTGTGTGTGTGTGTGTGTGTGTGTGTGTGTGTGTGTGTGTGTGTGTGTGTGTGTGTGTGTGTGTGTGTGTGTGTGTGTGTGTGTGTGTGTGTGTGTGTGTGTGTGTGTGTGTGTGTGTGTGTGTGTGTGTGTGTGTGTGTGTGTGTGTGTGTGTGTGTGTGTGTGTGTGTTGCATCCGGTACAATACTTGACCTAGACAGCTCCCTTGACAGGAATGTCTCTCCTTAGTGACACTGTCAAGCGGTCAAACACAAGACATGCTCCATCAAGACTGATGTGGAGAACACTGTCCTCGCATCTCTGAAGAACATTGTCCTCGTATCTCTGGAGAACACCGTGCTCGCATCTCTGGAGAACATTGTCCTCGTATCTCTGTACAGAACATTAACCTCTCTCTCGTCTGTGTGGTCAACAGTAACCTCTAGTCTGTGTGGTAAACAGTAATCTCTGGTCTGTGTGGTAAACAGTAACCTCTGGTCTGTGTGGTAAACAGTAACCTCTGGTCTGTGTGGTAAACAGTAACCTCTGGTCTGTGTGGTAAACAGGAACCTCTGGTATGTGTAGTAAACAGTAACCTCTGGTCTGTGTGGTAAACAGGAACCTCTGGTATGTGTAGTAAACAGTAACCTCTGGTCTGGGTGGCCAACAGTAACCTCTGGTCTGTGTAGTAAACAGTAACTTCTGGTCTGTGTGGTAAACAGTAACCTCTGGCCTGTGAGGTCAACAGTAACCTCTGGTCTGTGTGGTCAACAGTAACCTCTGGTCTGTGTGGTAAACAGTAACTTCTGGTCTGTGTGGTAAACAGTAACCTCTGGTCTGTGTGGTAAACAGTAACCTATGGCCTGTGTGGTAAACAGTAACCTATGGCCTGTGTGGTCAACAGTAACCACTGGTCTGTGTGGTAAACAGTAACCTCTGGTCTGTGTGGTAAACAGTAACATCTGGTCTGTGTGGTCAACAGTAACCTCTGGTCTGTGTCGTAAACAGTAACCTCTGGTCTGTGTGGTAAACAGTAACCTCTGGTCTGTGTGGTAAACAGTAACCTCTGGTCTGTGTGGTCAACAGTAACCTCTGGTCTGTGTGGTCAACAGTAACCTCTGGTCTGTGTGGTCAACAGCAACCTCTGGTCTGTGTGGTCAACAGTAACGTCTGGTCTGTGTGGTAAACAGTAACCTCTGGTCTGTGTGGTAAACAGGAACCTCTGGCCTGTGTGGTCAACAGTAACCTCTGGTCTGTGTGGTCAACAGTAACCTCTGGTCTGTGTGGTCAACAGTAACCTCTGGTCTGTGTGGTAAACAGTAACCTCTGGTCTGTGTGGTCAACAGTAACCTCTGGTCTGTGTGGTAAACAGTAACCTTTGGTCTGTGTGGTCAACAGTAACCTCTGGTCTGTGTGGTCAACAGTAATCTCTGGTCTGTGTGGTAAACAGTAACCTCTGGTCTGTGTGGGAAACAGTAACCTCTGGCCTGTGTGGTCAACAGTAACCTCTGGTCTGTGTGGTAAACAGTAACCTCTGGTCTGTGTGGTAAACAGTAACCTCTGGTCTGTGTGGTAAACAGTAACCTCTGGTCTGTGTGGTCAACAGTAACCTTTGGTCTGTGTGGTCAACAGTAACCTCTGGTCTGTGTGGTAAACAGGAACCTCTGGCCTGTGTGGGAAACAGTAACCTCTGGTCTGTGTGGTCAACAGTAACCTCAGGTCTGTGTGGTAAACAGTAACCTCTGGTCTGTGTGGTAAACAGAAACCTCTGGTCTGTGTGGTCAACAGTAACCTCTGGTCTGTGTGGTAAACAGTAACCTCTGGTCTGTGTGGTAAACAGTAACCTCTGGTCTGTGTGGTAAACAGTAACCTCTGGTCTGTGTAGTAAACAGAAACCTCTGGTCTGTGTAGTAAACAGGAACCTCTGGTCTGTGTAATAAACAGTAACCTCTGGTCTGTGTAGTAAACAGTAACCTCTGGTCTGTGTAGTAAACAGGAACCTCTGGTCTGTGTAGTAAACAGTAACCTCTGGTCTGTGTAGTAAACAGGAACCTCTGGTCTGTGTAGTAAACAGTAACCTCTGGTCTGTGTAGTTAACAGGAACCTCTGGTCTGTGTAGTAAACAGGAACCTCTGGTCTGTGTAGTAAACAGGAACCTCTGGTCTGTGTGGTAAACAGGAACCTCTGGTCTGTGTAGTAAACAGTAACCTCTGGTCTGTGTGGTCAACAGTAACCTCTGGTCTGTGTGGTAAACAGTAACCTCTGGTCTGTGTGGTAAACAGTAACCTCTGGTCTGTGTGGTAAACAGTAACCTCTGGTCTGTGTAGTAAACAGGAACCTCAGGTCTGTGTAGTAAACAGGAACCTCTGGTCTGTGTAGTAAACAGGAACCTCTGGTCTGTGTAGTAAACAGTAACCTCTGGTCTGTGTAGTAAACAGGAACCTCTGGTCTGTGTAGTAAACAGGAACCTCTGGTCTGTGTAGTAAACAGGAACCTCTGGTCTGTGTAAACAGGAACCTCTGGTCTGTGTAGTAAACAGGAACCTCTGGTCTGTGTAGTAAACAGGAACCTCTGGTCTGTGTAGTAAACAGGAACCTCTGGTCTGTGTAGTAAACAGGAACCTCTGGTCTGTGTAGTAAACAGTAACCTCTGGTCTGTGTAGTTAACAGGAACCTCTGGTCTGTGTAGTAAACAGGAACCTCTGGTCTGTGTAGTAAACAGGAACCTCTGGTCTGTGTAGTAAACAGGAACCTCTGGTCTGTGTAGTAAACAGTAACCTCTGGTCTGTGTAGATAACAGGAACCTCTGGTCTGTGTAGTAAACAGGAACCTCTGGTCTGTGTAGTAAACAGGAACCTCTGGTCTGTGTAGTAAACAGGAACCTCTGGTCTGTGTAGTAAACAGTAACCTCTGGTCTGTGTAGTTAACAGGAACCTCTGGTCTGTGTAGTAAACAGGAACCTCTGGTCTGTGTAGTAAACAGGAACCTCTGGTCTGTGTAGTAAACAGGAACCTCTGGTCTGTGTAGTAAACAGGAACCTCTGGTCTGTGTAGTAAACAGGAACCTCTGGTCTGTGTAGTAAACAGGAACCTCTGGTCTGTGTAGTAAACAGGAACCTCTGGTCTGTGTAGTAAACAGGAACCTCTGGTCTGTGTAGTAAACAGGAACCTCTGGTCTGTGTAGTAAACAGTAACCTCTGGTCTGTGTAGTTAACAGGAACCTCTGGTCTGTGTAGTAAACAGGAACCTCTGGTCTGTGTAGTAAACAGGAACCTCTGGTCTGTGTAGTAAACAGGAACCTCTGGTCTGTGTAGTAAACAGTAACCTCTGGTCTGTGTAGTTAACAGGAACCTCTGGTCTGTGTAGTAAACAGGAACCTCTGGTCTGTGTAGTAAACAGGAACCTCTGGTCTGTGTAGTAAACAGGAACCTACTTACACACTAAGACTGGCAGACGTGACACGCAACATGTACAATACGTTACTAACAAATTCCTTTCATACATGACACCTATTATCATTATTATCATTATTAATTATTATTATTATTATTATTATTATTATTATTACTATTATTCAAGGGAAATGCTAAGCCCGTAAGGGTCTTACTGAGACTAGGGTAAGTGAGGTTTCTCAAAAGATGCTGTGGCATCAGGTACATCACTATGACATCAAGACATCACTAACATCAACAAAACATCACTAACAACAACATCACTAATATCAACAAGACATCACTAACATCAACAAGACATCACTAACAACATCACTAACATCAAGAAGACATCACTAACATCAACAAGCCATCACTAACATCAACAAGCCATCACTAACAACATCACTAATATCAACAAGACATCACTAACATCAACAAGACATCACTAACATCAACAAGACATCACTAACATCAACAAGACATCACTAACATCAACAAGACATCACTAACATCAACAAGACGTCACTAACATCAACAAGACATCACTGACGTCAATAAGACATCACTAACATCAACAAGACATCACTAACAACAATAAAACATCACTAACGTCAATAAGTTACCACTAACCTCAATAAGACATCACTAACATCAGCAGGACATCACTAACATCAACGAGACATCACTAACATCAATAAGATACCACTAACATCAACAGGACATCACTAACATCAACGATACATCACTAACATCAATAAGACACCATTAACATCAACAGGACATCACTAACATCAACGAGACATCACTAACATCAATAAGATACCACTAACATCAATAAGACATCACTAACACCAACAAGACATCACTAACATCAACAAGACGTCACTAACATCAACATCACTAACATCAACAAGACATCACTAACATAAATAAGACATCACTAACATCAATAAAACATCACTAACGTCAATAAGTTACCACTAACTTCAATAAGGCATCACTAACATCAACAGGACATCACTAACATCAACAGGACATCACTAACATCAACGAGACATCACTAACATCAATAAAACACAACTAACATCAACAGGACATCACTAACATCAACGAGACATTACTGACATCAATAAGACACTACTAACATCAATAGGACATCACTAACATCAACGAGACATCACTAACTTCAATAAGACACCACTAACATCAACAAGACATCACTAACATCAATAAGACATCACTAACACCAACAAGACATCACTAACATCAACAAGACATCACTAACATCAACATCACTAACATGAACAAGACATCACTAACATCAACAAGACATCACTAACATCAATAAACATCACTAACGTCAATAAGTTACCACTAACTTCAATAAGACATCCCTAACATCAACAGGACATCACTAACATCAACGAGACATCACTAACATCAATAAGACACCACTAACATCAACAGGACATCACTAACATCAACGAGACATCACTAACATCCATAAGACACCACTAACATCAACAGGACATCACTAACATCAACGAGACATCACTAACATCAATAAGACACCACTAACATCAACAGGACATCACTAACATCAACGAGACATCACTAACATCAATAAGACACCACTAACATCAACAGGACATCACTAACATCAACGAGACATCACTAACATCAATAAGACACCACTAACATCAACAGGACATCAACAAGCGTGCTCGCGCCTCCCAGGCTATTAAAGATGACCTGCTGTGATTATAACTGAGGTTCCTTTGTTTTATAAGCCAAAAGAAGATCCAACACTATATAAGTGTCTGGTATAAGTGATCTAACACTATACAAGTGTCTGGTATAAGTGATCTAACACTATACAAGTGTCTGGTATAAGTGATCTAACACTATACAAGTGTCTGGTATAAGTGATCTAACACTATACAAGTGTCTGGTATAAGTGATCTAACACTATACAAGTGTCTGGTATAAGTGATCTAACACTATACAAGTGTCTGGTATAAGTGATCTAACACTATACAAGTGTCTGGTATAAGTGATCTAACACTATATAAGTGTCTGGTATAAGTGATCTAACACTATACAAGTGTCTGGTGTAAGTGATCTAACACTATACAAGTGTCTGGTATAAGTGATCTGACACTATACAAGTGTCTGGTATAAGTGATCTAACACTATACAAGTGTCTGGTATAAGTGATCTAACACTATACAAGTGTCTGGTATAAGTGATCTAACACTATACAAGTGTCTGGTATAAGTGATCTAACACTATACAAGTGTCTGGTATAAGTGATCTAACACTATACAAGTGTCTGGTATAAGTGATCTAACACTATACAAGTGTCTGGTATAAGTGATCTAACACTATACAAGTGTCTGGTATAAGTGATCTAACACTATACAAGTGTCTAGTATAAGTGATCTAACACTATACAAGTGTCTGGTATAAGCAATCCAACACCGCACATTAAAAGACTAATACAACAATACAGTAACTAACATTACAGACATACACAGATGTTTAGTGTATAACATTGCCGCTACAACACACTGGGGTGAGCAGAGTTGACCTTTGATGAAAACTAAAACTCACATCTGCAACACTGGATGATGTGTTGAGCTTCACTTGTTGTGAGAGACATAAGCACTCGGTGTAACTAGTCAACTCAACTCATCACACTAACAAATACGTAGACTATTCAAAGTGAATTTGTTTTTGGTGTTTGTGTCAGAGACTTAGACGAGGCGTTCATGACGCCCTGTAAGACACACAGCTTATCAGAGCTATGTTCAACAATCTCACAGCTTATCAGAGCTATGTTCAACAATCACACAGCTTATCAGAGCTATGTTCAACAATCACACAGCTTATCAGAGCTATGTTCAACAATCACACAGCTTATCAGAGCTACGTTCAACAATCACACAGCTTATCAGAGCTATGTTCAACAATCACACAGCTTATCAGAGCTATGTTCAACAATCACACAGCTTATCAGAGCTATGTTCAACAATCACACACCTTATCAGAGCTATGTTCAACAATCACACAGCTTATCAGAGCTATGTTCAACAATCACACAGCTTAGCAGAGCTATGTTCAACAATCTCACAGCTTATTAGAGCTATGTTCAACAATCTCACAGCTTATCAGAGCTATGTTCAACAATCACACAGCTTATCAGAGCTATGCTCAACAATCTCACAGCTTATCAGAGCTATGTTCAACAATCACACAGCTTATCAGAGCTATGTTCAACAATCACACAGCTTATCAGAGCTATGTTCAACAATCACACAGCTTATCAGAGCTATGTTCAACAATCACACAGCTTATCAGAGCTATGTTCAACAATCACACAGCTTATCAGAGCTATGTTCAACAATCACACAGCTTATCAGAGCTATGTTCAACAATCACACACCTTATCAGAGCTATGTTCAACAATCACACAGCTTATCAGAGCTATGTTCAACAATCACACAGCTTATCAGAGCTATGTTCAACAATCTCACAGCTTATTAGAGCTATGTTCAACAATCTCACAGCTTATCAGAGCTATGTTCAACAATCACACAGCTTATCAGAGCTATGCTCAACAATCTCACAGCTTATCAGAGCTATGTTCAACAATCTCACAGCTTATCAGAGCTATGTTCAACAATCACACAGCTTATCAGAGCTATGTTCAACAATCACACAGCTTATCAGAGCTATGTTCAACAATCACACAGCTTATCAGAGCTATGTTCAACAATCACACAGCTTATCAGAGCTATGTTCAACAATCACACAGCTTATCAGAGCTATGTTCAACAATCACACAGCTTATCAGAGCTATGTTCAACAATCACACAGCTAATCAGAGCTATGTTCAACAATCACACACCTTATCAGAGCTATGTTCAACAATCACACAGCTTATCAGAGCTATGTTCTACAATCACACACCTTATCAGAGCTATGTTCAACAATCACACACCTTATCAGAGCTATGTTCTACAATCACACAGCTTATCAGAGCTATGTTCAACAATCACACAGCTTATCAGAGCTATGTTCTACAATCACACACCTTATCAGAGCTATGTTCAACAATCACACACCTTATCAGAGCTATGTTCAACAATCACACACCTTATTAGAGCTATGTTCAACAATCACACACCTTATCAGAGCTATGTTCAACAATCACACACCTTATCAGAGCTATGTTCAACAATCACACACTTTATCAGAGCTATGTTCAACAATCACACAGCTTATCAGAGCTATGTTCAACAATCACACAGCTTATCAGAGCTATGTTCAACTAAGATACTTGTAAAACTAAGGCTAGACGTTGGTTTAAAAACGTTTTTTTCCCTTGTTTGTGTTGGCAGTATTGATGTTAAACGCTTTCCAGTAACAAGATTATCATAATCAAGAAGAGCTGTACCCACAAGGGTCATACAGAGCTGCTCCACCAACCAGAAACCCACAAGGGTCATACAGAGCTGCTCCACCAACCAGAAACCCACAAGGGTCATACAGAGCTGCTCCACCAACCAGAAACTCACAAGGGTCATACAGAGCTGCTCCACCAACCAGAAATTCACAAGGGTCATACAGAGCTGCTCCACCAACCAGAAATTCACAAGGGTCATACAGAGCTGCTCCACCAACCAGAAACCCACAAGGGTCATACAGAGCTGCTCCACCAACCAGAAACCCACAAGGGTCATACAGTGCTGCTCCACCAACCAGAAACCCACAAGGGTCATACAGAGCTCCTCCACCAACCAGAAACTCACAAGGGTCATACAGAGCTGCTCCACCAACCAGAAACCCACAAGAGTCATACAGAGCTGCTCCACCAACCAGAAACCCACAAGGGTCATACAGAGCTGCTCCACCAACCAGAAACCCACAAGCGTCATACAGAGCTGCTCCACCAACCAGAAACCCACAAGGGTCATACAGAGCTGCTTCACCAATCAGAAACCCACAAGGGTCATACAGAGCTGCTCCACCAACCAGAAACTCATAACGGTCATACAGAGCTGCTCCACCAACCAGAAACCCACAAGGGTCATACAGAGCTGCTCCACCAGCCAGAAACTCACAAGGGTCATACAGAGCTGCTCCACCAACCAGAAACCCACAAGGGTCATACAGAGCTGCTCCACCAACCAGAAACCCACAAGGGTCATACAGAGCTGCTCCACCAACCAGAAACCCACAAGGGTCATACAGAGCTGCTCCACCAACCAGAAACCCACAAGGGTCATACAGAGCTGCTCCACCAACCAGAAACCCACAAGGGTCATACAGAGCTGCTCCACCAACCAGAAACCCACAAGGGTCATACAGAGCTGCTCCACCAGCCAGAAACCCACAAGGGTGATACAGAGCTGCTCCACCAACCAGAAACCCACAAGGGTCATACAGAGCTGCTCCACCAACCAGAAACCCACAAGGGTCATACAGAGCTGCTCCACCAGCCAGAAACTCACAAGGGTCATACAGAGCTGCTCCACCAACCAGAAACCCACAAGGGTCATACAGAGCTGCTCCACCAACCAGAAACCCACAAGGGTCATACAGAGCTGCTCCACCAACCAGAAACCCACAAGGGTCATACAGAGCTGCTCCACCAACCAGAAACCCACAAGGGTCATACAGTGCTGCACCACCAACCAGAAACCCACAAGGGTCATACAGAGCTGCTCCACCAACCAGAAACCCACAAGGGTCATACAGTGCTGCTCCACCAACCAGAAACCCACAAGGGTCATACAGAGCTGCTCCACCAACCAGAAACCCACAAGGGTCATACAGCGCTGCTCCACCAACCAGAAACCCACAAGGGTCATACAGCGCTGCTCCACCAACCAGAAACCCACAAGGGTCATACAGAGCTGCCCCACCAACCAGAAACCCACAAGGGTCATACAGCGCTGCTCCACCAACCAGAAACCCACAAGGGTCATACAGAGCTGCTCCACCAGCCAGAAACCCACAAGGGTCATACAGAGCTGCTCCACCAACCAGAAACCCACAAGGGTCATACAGAGCTGCTCCACCAGCCAGAAACCCACAAGGGTCATACAGAGCTGCTCCACCAACCAGAAACCCACAAGGGTCATACAGAGCTGCTCCACCAACCAGAAACCCACAAGGGTCATACAGAGCTGCTCCACCAGCCAGAAACCCACAAGGGTCATACAGAGCTGCTCCACCAACCAGAAACCCACAAGGGTCATACAGAGCTGCTCCACCAACCAGAAACCCACAAGGGTCATACAGAGCTGCTCCACCAACCAGAAACCCACAAGGGTCATACAGAGCTGCTCCACCAGCCAGAAACCCACAAGGGTCATACAGAGCTGCTCCACCAACCAGAAACCCACAAGGGTCATACAGAGCTGCTCCACCAACCAGAAACCCACAAGGGTCATACAGAGCTGCTCCACCAGCCAGAAACCCACAAGGGTCATACAGAGCTGCTCCACCAACCAGAAACCCACAAGGGTCATACAGAGCTGCTCCACCAACCAGAAACCCACAAGGGTCATACAGAGCTGCTCCACCAGCCAGAAACCCACAAGGGTCATACAGAGCTGCTCCACCAACCAGAAACCCACAAGGGTCATACAGAGCTGCTCCACCAACCAGAAACCCACAAGGGTCATACAGAGCTGCTCCACCAGCCAGAAACCTACTTCGTAAATATTTTGTGACTGAATTCGCCCATCACTACCTCATTACGACTTTAAAATTAAAATCTTGTGAGTAGTTTCAGTAGAGTAACTAGTTTAGCAACCATTACACGCGCACCCAGACCCGGGACCCATTCTGTGACTGTAATCTTTTTGACCACCATCCACACACCCTTATGGAGCACAAGATAAAAGTTGTTACTTGCACTTCATCCACACCCAGTCTGTGGTTGATAGTCAACAAGATGACAGTCACATAGTGGTTCCCAGCTCTGGGTCCTCGTATAATGGCACAGTGATCCTCCAGAGTGAACAATTTTACCACAGTGACCCCTAGAGTGAACACCTGCACCACAGTGACCCCTAGAGTGAACACCTGCACCACAGTGACCCCTAGAGTGAACACCTGCACCACAGTGACCCCTAGAGTGAACACCTGCACCACAGTGACCCCTAGAGTGAACACCTGCACCACAGTGACCCCTAGAGTGAACACCTGCACCACAGTGACCCCTAGTGAACACTTGCACCATAGTGACCCATAGTGACCACCTGCACCACAGTGACCCCCAGAGTGAACACATGCACCACAGTGATCCCTAGAGTGAACACTTACACCATAGTGACCACTAGAGTGAACACCTCCACCACAGTGATCCCTAGAGTGAACACCTGCACCATAGTGACCCCTAGAGTGAACACCTGCACCACAGTGACCCCTAGAGTGAGTACCTGCACCACAGTGACCCCTAGAATGAACACCTGCACCACAGTGACCCCTAGAGTGAACACCTGCACCACAGTGACCCCTAGAGTGAATACCTGCACCACAGTGACCCCCAGCGAACACCTGCACCACAGTGATCCCTCGTGAACACCTGCATCACAGTGACCCCTAGAGTGAACACCTGCATCACAGTGACCCCTAGAGTGAACACCTGCACCCTACCTGGTTACCTAGAGTGAACACCTGCACCACAGTGACCCCTATAGTGAATACCTGCACCATAGTGACCCCTAGAGTGAACACCTGCACCACAGTGACCCCTAGAGTGAACACCTGCACCACAGTGACCCCTAGAGTGAATACCAGCACCACAGTGACCCCCAGAGTGAACACCTGCACCACAGTGATCCCTAGTGAACACCTGCATCACAGTGACCCCTAGAGTAAACACCTGCACCTTACCTAGAGTGAACACCTGCACCACAGTGACCCCTAAAGTGAATACCTGCACCATAGTGACCCCTAGAATGAACACCTGCACCACAGTTACCCCTAGAGTGAACACCTGCACCACAGTGACCCCTAGAGTGAATACCTGCACCACAGTGACCCCCAGTGAACACCTGCACCACAGTGATCCCTAGAGTGAACACCTGCACCATAGTGACCCCTAGAGTGAACACCTGCACCATAGTGCCCATAGAGTGAACACCTGCATCACAGTGATCCCTAGAGTGAACACCTGCACCATAGTGACCCCTAGAGTGAACACCTGCATCACAGTGATCTTTAGAGTGAACACCTGCACCACAGTGATCCCTAGAGTGAACACCTGTACCACAGTGACCCCTAGAGTGAACACCTGCACCACAGTGACCCCTAAAGTGAATACCTGCACCATAGTGACCCCTAGAGTGAACACCTGCACCACAGTGACCCTAGAGTGAACACCTGCACCACAGTGACCCCTAGCGTGAACACCTGCGCCACAGTGACCCCCAGAGTGAACACCTGCACCACAGTGATTCTTAGAGTGAACACCTCCACCATAGTGACCCCTAGAGTGAACACCTGCACCACAGTGACCCCCAGAGTGAACACGTGCACCACAGTGATCCCTAGAGTGAACACCTGCACCACAGTGACCCCTAGAGTGAACACCTGCACCAGTGATCCCTAGAGTGAACACCTGCACCAGTGACCCCTAGTGAACACGTGCACCACAGTGACCCCCCAGAGTGAACACCTGCACCACAGTGATCCCTA